>NW_027102668.1:0-25000 GCF_036373705.1 Amia ocellicauda
CACACTTCACAGCTCCAATTAGCACACTCAACTAATCCCTGCCCCCCTCAGAACCGTCACTAAAGAAAGGTACTCACAGTCATTTTAAATATGACATCCTGTAGTGCTTGTTTTCAAAATATGATCTTATTATCACTTGTACCAAATAAATCCTTTGACCCACTAATACCAAATTACAGTTAGGGGGGCCACAGATGTGATTTGAAAATACGATCTTCCATGTCTTTCTGTTGTGTTTTGACCTGGGGATCTGTAATTGTCCAAGTGGCTACTGCACATGTACTTATTTAATATTAAATGTGTTATTTAATTAGGCTTGGTTCTGGTGAGCATGTACAAGACGTCAGCTTTTTAAATAACTGTGTGTATTGGATCATACACATTTTAGAAATACTCTCTCAAACTTCCCGCATTGGTACCTCACCAGGGAGGTAGAAAACAGCAATAGCATTGAAAAAGTGTGATTGTAGTTCTGCTCTTCTGCAATATATTTCTACAATATCTTTAACATCTTCTTTAACATTGTTTTAAAGGCTGGGACCAATATGGTGGAATATCTCCAACACACGGACATTGAGAGACTCGACCCCTTTGTGCTGCTGCTCAGAGACCAACTCTCAGTTGTCTCTGAGTAGGCTATGGATCAGCTTCCTTTCCTAATATGAAGGAGACCATGGATACAAAACCTATGAAAAACAGGTGATTATTGTTATTCTTCTCATTATAAACTACTTAATACATCTCTCCCATAAAGTACAACAGGATAGTGGTGACGTCATTCAGGATTGGATTGCCATTGGTCAAAAGCCCTCTGAGAGAAATTGTGTGGCGACACTCCACACTCTTAGAAGAAATTGTTCTGCACAGAACCATAAAGGGTTCCTCGAGTAATCGCTCTGGTGGATCCCTTTATGGTTCTATGTAGAACCCCTTCAAAGGGGTTACATGAAGAACCCTAAACATAGCGTTCTACACAGAACCATTCGTTTTAAAATGTTATATATAGAACCCATTCAAAAGGGGGACACGTGCTATACCTGAATTTGTTTTCCAAATACAATCTTTAAAAAATGTATGAGTTCATATATACAAACACACATACACAACGTAGAAATCGCACTACTAGTGAAGTAACTTCATTTACATTATATGCCACAACTCCTCAATTTGGAACGCAAAAACAAGACATCTGATGTAAAAGTGTAAACTAATTACGAACAGCACTTTTGATTTTTATCTTCAATTCAGGGGCTACTTATTCGAACAGTAAACTGTATTCTCTCTTCAGAGTGACTGGAATGTTTTTGCCTACATTCAACTTAAATATGAAAGTTTCCAAAAACGACATAGTTTTCTTTAAGGCTATTCAATGCCAAACACAAAATTCTCTCTGCTTTCAGTGCTTGTCCTTCAGCACAATTACACAGGTTCATGATGTTCTCATTTCAATACATTGTTTTCTTATTTAAACTATTTGACTTTGAGCTTACATTGAGAATAAAATCACTTTTGCAAGTAAAACCTGGCCAAGAAAGGAAGCAGCACTACAATAAAACAATACACAGAATACAAAGCAGTTCCTTCAAAAGTGAAAGTGATAAAGAGTGATGTCTGTCAGTAAATTACGTTGAGATACATATTGGTTATTTTGAATTAGGAGTCCAACTTCAATAACTTCTATTAACAAGCCAAAATACAGATCAGAATTACGGGTAATTGAAAATAATATGTAGCGCCTAGGTAAGCTTGGATGTGTTCAGAGAAACACTAAAAACGGACCTTCCTCACACCCGTCTTGTTGAGGTGGACGTGGTCATACAGGTGATGTGGCTGGATGTCTCAGTGGTGTGCCAGGTGGACGTTGGGGAGGAGGGCACATCTTCGGGATACTTCTGCGTTGATGGCCTGGATGATGTGCAGGGGCACGTCTGTGCGGGGCAGCAGTGTGGAGATGGTGATTTTGGCAGTTTGGAATTCCTCTGTGGCTTTCTTTGCCACCTGTCTCAGGGCTGAGGCCACATCGCCCCTGCGGGCACTCAGGTCGTTAGTGCCGGTGTGGATGAGGATGTGTTTGACCTGGCACAGCCTCCTCTTTGAGAGCAGCTCCAGGGCTCTCTGTGCTGTCGGGCACCAAAGCTTTTTCACTTTTCGCCCAGGGAAGAGGCGCCTCTCATCCAGGAACTTCCCATTGGAGTCGCTCAGAATGACCACCTCTGTGTTGACCTGCCACTCCGGGTTTTGCGTCGGGAGTGGTGGGGGCAGCGGGTGTGTTTTAGGGGAGTGGCGTTTCAGGGGTTTGTGTATTAGTGGCAGGTCTGGTGATAGTGGGGGTGTCAGGAGTGGTGGGGAGTGTGGGTGGATCAGTGGGTGCATCAGTGGGTGCGTCAGGGGTTGTAGGTGTTGTGGGGTCAGTGCAGTGCAGTCTCTGTGCTCCTCTCTTAGCTTCTCCAGCTGGCTCTGCAGGCTCCTCAGCTGGCTGTGCTGGGGTGTCCTGGTCAGCTCCTCCCTCGCTCTGTGCAGCTCCGTCCTCAGGGTTTGGCTCTGCTCCTCCTGGTCTCTCACTGCTGCTCTCAGCTCATGGATCTCAGCCTTGTGGTGCATCTTTAGTCCCTGAACTCCGCAAACTTCAGCTCCAGCACTGATAGGCATTCCTTTAGTGTTTTAATGTTGCTGGAGAGTTTTGGGGAGACAGGGGGGCAGTCTGTGGGAGATGGGGCACTGTCTGGCTCCGTGTGGCTGGGGGCAGACTGCAGGGTGGCCGGCTCTGGCTCGTGTTTCTCTACCTCAGTCTCCTGCTTTGAGGTGTGGAAGCCGAGAGCTAATTGGTCCAGGCTGCTCTCGCTGTCCTGCACCATGATGGTCCCGTTGTGGTATACATTAAAAGTGAGCATCACACTGTCTGTGTCTTTCTCTACCAGCACTGAGATCTGCCTGCCTCTGCTAATGCCCCTCTTGTTGTTATTGGCGTATGTCTGGCACAGGGTTTTGTGAAAGGCGGTGGGGTACTGAGTGTAGAACAGTAGATTGTTCTTGACCCTGTTTTCTCCTTTACCGGTGTAGTCTAGGATGAGGGTCTCAGGAGATGCTCTCATCACAGCTTGTTTGTAGTCCTTCTTAGCCTGTGCAGAGCGAATGTCTTCAGGGTATCGGATTTCAAAAGGCAGCTCTGCAGTCAGACTGCTGTTCGATAGATTTGTATCAGTCTCAGTGGCAGTTGGGCTCTCTCCTACTGTCACTCTATTCAAATTGAATACTTTTTCTTCTGAATTTCTATTCCATGTCTTCTGTGTATGTTTATAGTGCTATATATTCATTTGTAAATGACAAATTAAATCCGCTTATGTATAAAAACAAATGTTTTTTAGGAGCTCATATTCCTCTCTCTCTCTCTCTCTCTCTCTCTCTCTCTCTCTCTCTCTCTTTCTCTCTCTCCCTCTCAATTCAATTCATTTGTATTGTCAAAGCAATTGGACATACATACATATACATACATACATACATACATACATACATACATCTACACGGAAAATAAATAATAGAATTATGAATCACAATAAGATGTAATGAAGTACAGAAAATGAAAATGTAAAAAAATGTGATCTTTAATACATACAAATAAAGAAAATAGGTTTACTATTTCCAGATTCCTTTTTTGAAATACAATGACATGCATAACAAACAAGTATTTACATTATATTTACAGCCGGTGCTCGTGTGTCACTGTGTCCCTCAGGCTGTGGTAGGCGCTGACATATTGGGCAGCCAGGGTGGCTGTGTGTCCCTCCCCCAGGAGGACTGGCGTTTTTCTTTTTTCTCAGTTTTGTCACAGGTTGGGTGGGCATCCATTATGTTGTTACAGAATGTGTCCCTTATTTTGGGCTAAAGCTTTCCGTGGAGGGGAACGTGGATCAGTTTGTACCATTTTTGGGAGAATCTGCCTTGTTGGGGCGGAGCTGTGACCAGGTGAACAGCAGATCGGGCATAGGTGGGCATGTGGGCAGAGGAGTTGGAAGGCCGGTCAAGCAAATAAGCTTGCTAAGGTACGCAGCAGCAGCAAGCATCCCCCACATCCAGCCAGCCAGCCAGTCTGGCTGGCAGTGACTGAGTGGTTGTCAGACGGCAAGCAACGGAATGTACGTGCTCTGTGATGTCATAGCAGTCAGCTGAGAGAGGCTCGTGATGTCATCGCTGAGCTGGCTGGCTGGCTGGCTCTGTGTGTGTGTGTGTATGTCTGTGTGTGTGTGTGTGTGTCTGTTTGTCTGTTTTTCAGTCTGTCTGTCTCTCTCTCTCTCTCTCTCTCTCTCTCTCTCTCTCTCTCTCTCCCTCTCAATTCAATTCATTTGTATTGTCAAAGCAATTGGACATACATACATTCATACATACATATATATATATATATATATATATACATACATACATGCATACATGCTAGAAAGTCATTACTATGTTATCTTAAAGGCTAACTAAGCAGAACATATATCATTATAGAACAGAGTCCATAGGTCTACACATGGTTTTAGGGAACAGGCACGTAGGTCATACCGTTTGACATTGTTTCCAAGGTTCTCATCGTAAATAACAAACAGAAATCAAACTAGCTTCTGGCCTGACCTTCTAGCTTGACTCTATCTTTCCGCCTTATATACTTGGTGAATAATTGAGGAAGTAGCACCAAGTGACCACATTAGGCTGCCTGAGGGTTTCTGGGGAGTGTAGTTGTCTAGGGTCGGTTTTCTTCCCTAGAGTGCAGACCTTGCAGCAGACCTGGCCTGACATATCTGCCATGTATGACCCTGCCCCTTGGTTGGTCCCACATCCTCCCCCCCAGCTGCGACCCCATAGGTCGAGCGACAGCCGCAAAAAAGCATGCACCCGGGACAGCCCATCAACATTCCCCATGGCCTTCCCTGGCCTGTGCTGCAGGGTGAAATGAAAATGTTGGAGACTCAAAAACCACCTCATCACACGGGCATTCCTGTCTTTCGAACGATGCATCCAAGTGAGGGGGGCATGGTCAGTGATCAGGGTGAAGTGCCTGCCCAACAAATAGTATCGAAGACTGTCCAAAGCCCACTTCACTGCCAAACATTCTTTTTCAACTACCAAATAATTTATTTCATTGGATTCCAACTTTCTGCTAAGGAACAACACCAGGTGTTCGTGATCACCCATTCTTTGGGACAAAACCACTCCGATCCCCACCTCAGAGGCGTCCGTCTGGACTATAAATTCTTTCTGAAAGTCAGGTACCATTAAAACGGGGTTGCGGCAGAGCGCCTCCTGTAGGCTCCGGAAAGCCCGGTTTGCTGTATCACCCCATCTAACCATATTGGGTTCTGTAGCCTTAGTCATATCAGTCAGAGGGACCGCTAAGGTAGCATAGTTGGGAATAAACCTCCGGTAATACCCAGTTAACCCTAAAAATGCCCTAACCTGCTTTTTATTGACAGGCCTAGGCCAAGAGTTTATGGCTTCAACCTTGGATATTTGGGGTTTCACCATACCCCTCCCTACTGTATAGCCCAAGTATTTGGCCTCTTCCAACCCCAAATTGCATTTGGTTGGATTAGCCATCAGGCCTGCTGCATGTATTGAATCCAATACCGCTTGGAGCTGAGACAAATGTGATTCCCAATCTGGACTGTGAATGACCACATCATCTAAATATGCTGCCGCATACGTCCTGTGTGGTCTAAGTATGTGGTCCATCAACCTTTGAAAGGTGGCAGGAGCACCATGCAGGCCAAAGGGCATCACTGTGTAGTGAAACAGACCATCTGGGGTTGCAAAGGCTGTTTTTTCTTTGGCACCCGGGGTCAAGGGAATCTGCCAGTAGCCCTTGGCTAAGTCAATAGTTGAAATATAGCGAGCATTCCCAATATTCTCTAACAATTCATCTACTCGGGGCATTGGGTATGCATCAAACTTTGAAATTTCATTAACCTTTCTAAAATCATTACAGAATCTCCAGGAGCCATCAGGTTTGGAAACCATGACTATAGGGCTGGACCACTCACTGTGGGATTCTTCAATAACCCCTGCCTCCAGCATTTCCTTAACCTCATTTCTAATAGTGTTCCTGCGAGCTTCTGGTACCCTGTAAGGCCTCATATTTACCTTCTTTCCTGGGAGAGACACAATGTTGTGAGCGACTAAATGGGTACGCCCCGGTATGCCTGAGAAAACTTCCCTATTACGTATTATCAAGTCGTTCACCTCCTTCAACTGGTCAGGTGACAAGGCAGCTGCAATATTCACCTTCGGTGTCCCTAGTGGCTGAGGGGGGTAAGTCAACATCAACACTTCCCTGTCCTTCCAGGCTTTTATTAAGTTGACATGATATATTTGTTCTGGGGGTCGGCGGCTGGGTTGCTGAACCTTATAGTTCACTTCCCGTATTCGCTCTATAATCTCATAAGGTCCCATCCACGTAGCCAGAAATTTACATTCTACAGTGGGAACCAACACCAACACCCTATCACCAGGCTGGAACACCCTCAGTGTAGCCTGACGATTATAGGCGAATTGTTGGTGTTCCTGTGCCTGCCTTAGGTGCTCTCTCACAATGGGAGTGACTGTGGCTATTCTCTCTTGCATAGCATTGATGTGCTCGACTACACTCCGGAAAGGAGTGGACTCGTGTTCCCACGTTTCACGGGCTATGTCTAATATCCCCCTGGGGTGCCTCCCATATAACAGTTCAAAAGGCGAAAAGCCCAGGGAAGCCTGTGGGACTTCCCTAATGGCAGACATCAAGTAGGGCAGCATGAATTCCCAATTTTTCCCATCCTTATCGATTACCTTTCTTAGCATGGACTTCAGGGTCCTATTAAATCTCTCAACCAACCCATCTGTTTGTGGGTGGTAGACTGATGTTCTCAACTGCTTAACCTGCAACAATTTACACAGATCGGTCATAACCTTAGACATAAAGGGTGTGCCCTGATCTGTTAATATCTCCCTCGGTATCCCCACCCTACTACACATCAACATTAGCTCTTTTGCAATACCTTTTGAAGCCATGGTCCGCAGTGGAATGGCTTCTGGGTACCTGGTGGCATAATCCAAAATAACCAGTATATACTGATGCCCTCTGGCTGATTTCGGGAGAGGTCCCACCACATCCATAGCTATCCTAGCAAAGGGGGTCTCTATGATGGGCAAAGGGACCAGTGGGCTTCTGAAG
Organism: Amia ocellicauda; assembly: GCF_036373705.1. Lineage (NCBI taxonomy): Eukaryota > Metazoa > Chordata > Actinopteri > Amiiformes > Amiidae > Amia > Amia ocellicauda. The sequence goes on from NW_027102668.1 coordinate 7,187, forward strand.
GCTGGTTTAGGAGCATGTAGTTGACATTCAGGACATGAGCTACAATGTTCTGTCACGTCTGCATGTACGCCTGGCCAGTAAAACCTCCTCAGGAGTCTATCCTTGGTTTTGTCCATCCCCAGATGTCCCCCCAGGATATGCCCATGTGCCAGATTGAGAACTGTTCGTCTGAATGGGGTGGGAACTAGCAATTGCTCCACAATGTCCACCCCTATCTTATTTACACGGTACAATAGGTCATTTTTTACCATAAAATAAGGATAAGCTGTTGGCGGGTCTGCAGTAGTCATAGGGGTCCCATTTACTACCTTCACATTTTCTTTAGCATAGTGTAGAGTGAGATCTCGCACCTGTGCGCTGCCAAAATCAGTGGGGAGTCCCTCTAACACTGACACTTCTACATTGTCAGCTTCAGGGGTCTCTATGAATGGATTCTCACCCACCCTGCTAGTGCTGGGTTCCTCACCCTCCATAGGGTCATCTACGTCACTACATTCCACCCCTATGTTTTCAGTTTAATTTTCCCCAACCAAAACCTTCACTGTCGACTCAACTGGAACCAGGTCTACTTTTAGCTCTAGTTGTGGGATCGAGGCAACTTCTGGCTTACAGTTTTCAGTGTGCATTTCCAATTTACTATGTTTTCTATCTAGTTTTCCAAAATTAGGAAAATATCGTCCCAGTATCACATCATATGGCAACCCAGCGCGTCATGTTTCCCAGAGTACTTTGGAACCATCTTACCCGGTCCGCTGGTTCGTCATGGCCTGGGGAATGAGTTTTTAACCTCCGGTACATGCTCTGCTGCTCCGGCTGTATAGAACCGCTCTACAATGGCCACCAAGGTGTCAGCGGACAGCACCTCATTCTGGCCAACCCAGCGTCGAACGTCCTTGGGCAAACAGCGTTGGTAGTTGTCAAGGACTATGGCCTCCACCACCTCGGCTGATGAATGGACCTCTGGCTGTAGCCATTTCCTGGCCAGATGGATCAGATCAAACATCTGCGTTCGGATTGGTTGTCCTGGTTGGTAGGCCCACTGCTGAAACCGATGTGCCCTCACTGCGGTGGTCACGCCCAATCGGGTCATTATCTCCGCTTTCAATTTATCATAGTCCTGGGCGTCCTTCAGCTCCAGATCAAAGTACGCTTTCTGTGCATCCCCTGCCAGATAAGGTGCCACAAGCCCTGCCCAGGAATCTTTTGGCCATCCCTCTCTCTGCTGTCCTCTCAAAGGTCATAAGGAAGGCCTCAACATCGTCCTGTTTTGTCATTTTCTGCAGAAAGTGATTGGTGCGGGGAGTGGAATGGGTTGCAGCCCCCTGTGGACCAATCCTGGTTGCAAGTGCTTCAACACTCTCTTTCAGCTCTTTAGTCACCTTTTCCTGCTCTTCTCTAAACATTTTATTTGTATCATGCTGGACCTGCAGTGCTTCCTGATGCATCCGCATAGCATCCTGGTGAGCCACCTGCTGCACCCTGGTCGCTTCCTGTTGGGCTATTACAGCCTGTAGTTTTTTTTTTTTTGGATAAAAAAATTCACTCAGCCAGTCTGGGTTTCATGAGGTGCTGCCCGCATTCTACACCAAATGTGACAAAACGCCTTGGCTGTACACATGTGCGGGTCTTCTCTGTGATCTTCTTAGGAGTAAAAACCAGTCATGACCCAGGGAGGAGGTTGCAAATACAGGGCTGTGCCTGTATGTTTACTTCAAACAAAACAAATCTGAAAACAAAACCTAACTCACACTGGAGTTGTAACTAATCTTACATAATCATTCTATTTTAAACAAAGTCTGGAATAAATAAGTCTTGGCTTTCTCCTTATGAGCTACCTCTGTTTTCCAGATAACTCACCCTATTGTCTCTCACTTCTCTCTCTCTCAGGCCCGCCTTATATACCTGGTGAATAATTGAGGAAGTAACACCAAGTGACCACATTAGGTGCTAGAATGGCTGCCTGAGGGTTTCTGGGGAGTGTAGTTGCCTAGGGTCGGTATTCTACCCTAGAGTACACACCTTGCAGCAGACCTGGCCTGACATATCTGCCATGTATGACCCTGCCCCTTGGTTTGTCACAATACATACATACATACATATACACGGAAAATAAATAATAGAATTATGAATCACAATAAGATGTAATGAAGTACAGAAAAAGAAAATGTAATAAAATGTGATCTTTAATACATACAAATAAAGAAAATAGGTATACCATTTCCAGATTCCTTTTTTGAAATACAATGACATGCATTACAAACGAGTATTTACATTATATTTACAGCCGGTGCTCGTGTGTCACTGTGTCCCTCAGGCTGTGGTTGGCGCTGACATATTGGGCAGAATGTGTCCCTTATTTTGGGCTAAAGCTTTCTGTGGAGGGGAACGTGGATCAGTTTGTACCATTTTTGGGAGGATCTGCCTTGTTGGGGCGGAGCTGTGATCCAGGTGAACAGCAGATCGGGCATAGGTGGGCATGTGGGCAGAGGAGTAGGAAGGCCGGTCAAGCAAATAAGCTTGCTAAGGTACACAGCAGCAGCAAGCAGCCCCCCCATCCAGCCAGCCAGCCAGTCTGGCTGGCAGTGACTGAGTGGTTGACAGACGGCAAGCAACGGAATGTTCATGCTCTGTGATGTCATAGCAGTCAGCTGAGAGAGGCTTGTGATGTCATCGCTGAGCTGGCTGGCTGGCTGGCTGGCTGGCTGTGTGTGTGTCTGTGTGTGTGTGTGTGTGTGTGTGTGTGTGTGTCTGTTTGTGTTTGTCAGTCTGTCTGTCTGTCTGTCTGTCTCTCTCTCTCTCTCTCTCTCTCTCTCTCTCTCTCTCTCTCTCTCTCTCTCCCTCTCAATTCAATTCATTTGTATTGTCAAAGCAATTGGACATACATACATACATACATACATGCTAGAAAATCATTACTATGTTATCTTAAAGGCTAACTAAGCAGAACATATTTCATTATAGAACGGAGTTCATAGATCTACACATGGTTTTAAGGAACAGGCACGTAGGTCATACCGTTTGACATTGTCTCCAAGGTTCTCATCGTAAATAACAAACAGAAATCAAACTACCTTATGGCCTCCTGACCTTCTAGCTTGACCTTATCTTTCTTAAGTATACAAGAGAGAAAAACAGGTTTGAGAAAATCATTTCTAACTTTCCTTCCATACAATAATACATACATACATACATACATACGGAAAATAAATAATAGAATTATGAATCTCAATATAATGTAATGAAGTACAGAAAAAGAAAATGTAATAAAATGTGATCTTTAATACATTCAAATAAAGAAAATAGGTTTACTATTTCCAGATTCCTTTTTGAAATACAATGACATGCATTACAAACGAGTATTTACATTATATTTACAGCCGGTGCTCGTGTGTCACTGTGTCCCTCAGGCTGTGGTTGGCGCTGACATATTGGGCAGAATGTGTCCCTTATTTTGGGCTAAAGCTTTCTGTGGAGGGGAACGTGGATCAGTTTGTACCATTTTTGGGAGGATCTGCCTTGTTGGGGCGGAGCTGTGATCCAGGTGAACAGCAGATCGGGCATAGGTGGGCATGTGGGCAGAGGAGTAGGAAGGCCGGTCAAGCAAATAAGCTTGCTAAGGTACACAGCAGCAGCAAGCAGCCCCCCCATCCAGCCAGCCAGCCAGTCTGGCTGGCAGTGACTGAGTGGTTGACAGACGGCAAGCAACGGAATGTTCATGCTCTGTGATGTCATAGCAGTCAGCTGAGAGAGGCTTGTGATGTCATCGCTGAGCTGGCTGGCTGGCTGGCTGGCTGGCTGTGTGTGTGTCTGTGTGTGTGTGTGTGTGTGTGTGTGTGTGTGTCTGTTTGTGTTTGTCAGTCTGTCTGTCTGTCTGTCTGTCTCTCTCTCTCTCTCTCTCTCTCTCTCTCTCTCTCTCTCTCTCTCTCTCTCCCTCTCAATTCAATTCATTTGTATTGTCAAAGCAATTGGACATACATACATACATACATACATGCTAGAAAATCATTACTATGTTATCTTAAAGGCTAACTAAGCAGAACATATTTCATTATAGAACGGAGTTCATAGATCTACACATGGTTTTAAGGAACAGGCACGTAGGTCATACCGTTTGACATTGTCTCCAAGGTTCTCATCGTAAATAACAAACAGAAATCAAACTACCTTATGGCCTCCTGACCTTCTAGCTTGACCTTATCTTTCTTAAGTATACAAGAGAGAAAAACAGGTTTGAGAAAATCATTTCTAACTTTCCTTCCATACAATAATACATACATACATACATACATACGGAAAATAAATAATAGAATTATGAATCTCAATATAATGTAATGAAGTACAGAAAAAGAAAATGTAATAAAATGTGATCTTTAATACATTCAAATAAAGAAAATAGGTTTACTATTTCCAGATTCCTTTTTGAAATACAATGACATGCATTACAAATGAGTATTTACATTATATTTACAGCCGGTGCTCGTGTGTCACTGTGTCCCTCAGGCTGTGGTAGGCGCTGACAGGTAGGCTGTGTGTCCCTCCACCAGGAGGACTGAGCGTTTTTCTTTTTTCTCAGTTTTGTCACAGGTTGGGTGGGCATTCGTTATGTTGTTACAGAATGTGTCCCTTATTTTGGGCTAAAGCTTTCCGTGGAGGGGAACGTGGATCAGTTTGTACCATTTTTGGGAGGATCTGCCTTGTTGGGGCGGAGCTGTGATCCAGGTGAACAGCAGATCGGGCTTAGGTGGGCATTTGGGCATAGGAGTAGGAAGGCCGGTCAGGCAAATTAGCTTGCTAAGATACGCAGCAGCAGCAAGCAGCCCCCCCATCCAGCCAGCCAGCCAGTCTGGCTGGCAGTGACTGAGTGGTTGACAGACGGCAAGCAACGGAATGTACGTGCTCTGTGATGTCATAGCAGTCAGCTGAGAGAGGCTCGTGATGTCATGGCTGAGCTGGCTGGCTGTCTGGCTGGCTGGCTCTGTGTGTGTGTGTGTGTGTGTGTGTGTGTGCGTGTGTCTGTCTGTCTGTCAATTCATTTCAATTCAATTCAAAGGTTCTTTATTGGCATGATCTATCACAATATTGCCAAAGCAGATACAAATGTTCTATCAATCAAGACAAAACATTGCAATACAAGATTCAGTGGAACAAATATAGTACACATTGAAATAAAATTAAGTAGGATATAAACCATATTTGTTGTTTGTATCAAAATTTGTGTCATGACATCAGAAAAATCACTGTTTTTATTTTGTTTTGCAAATGGAGTGCCACAGGCTGGTGTCTACACACTGTCTCGCAGGCTGTGGCAGGTGGATACATATTGCGCTGCTAAGAAGGCAGTGCGCTCCTCCTCTCCCAGCAGGACGGGGAGTTTGCAGCAATCGGGGATCATGCTGAACTCAGGGATATGCATTTTTAATATTTTAAAGTATGTCTCCCTGATTTTTGTGTATTTAGGGCAGGACAGCAGGAAATGCGCCTGTGTTTCGACCTCCCCTAGGTCACACTGGCTGCACAGCCGCTCTTCTCTGGCAACCCAGAATTTTCTGTAGCGGCCTTTTTCAATGGCGAGGCTGTGGTCACTGAGCCTGTATTTAGTTAGATTTTGTCTCTCTTTTATATTTTGGATTTTTAAGTATTCAGCCAATGTAATGTTTCTATTCAGGGCCCGGTAGCATTCCAATTTGTTTTGTAATTCTAATTCGTGTCTCTAATCTTTTGTGTATTTGCTTTTCAGGTACATGTCAATTTTCCCAATTGTTGTTGTTTTGGTCATTGTGTGTTCGGGCTCTGTGAGCCTCAGAGCCGTGGGGGCGTTTCTGTGTATGTGTAAGATGTTTTTATTAAATTCTAGGTGGAATATTTCCATGGGGCTTTTGTCCCAATTGTTGTTATTGAGGTTCATGAGGGGACCCCACACTTCGCTCCCATATAGCAGGATTGGTTGGATGATGGAGTTTAATATTTTAATCCAAATAGTTATTGGTATTGTTGTTTTCCCAAATTGTGTCTTTATGGCATAAAATGCCCGGCGTGCCTTGTCTTTTAATGCGTTTATAGCCAGGCTGAAGCTCCCTGACGCACTGATGGTCAGGCCAAGGTAGTTGTATCTGGTGCAGTGCTCTAATCCAGTGCTGCCCAGAGTGAAGCGGTACCTGTTTCCCTGAGATGGGGCTTTTTTCTGGAAAACCATAACTCTGGTCTTGTCCAGATTGACTGCCAGGGCCCATTTCTGACAGTACTGCTCTAGCAGCGCCAGGTTCTGCTGAAGCCCCTGCTCTGTGGGCGACAGCAGCACCAGGTCGTCTGCGTAGAGCAGGAACTTGATCTCTGTGTCATGGAGAGTTAGGCTGCGGGCGTCAGACTGCTCCAACACTGTGGCCAACTCGATGATGTAGATGTTGAACAGTGTTGGACTCAGACTGCAGCCCTGTCTCACTCCCCGCCCCTGAGTGAAGAACTCTGTTCTTGAGTTGCCAATTTGAACTCCGCATTTGTTTTCAGAATACATTGATTTAATGATGTCATAAACTTTACCCCCTACACCACTCTGTAGAAGTTTATAAAATAATCCCTTGTGCCAGATTGAGTCAAATGCCTTTCTAAAGTCTACAAAACAGGCAAATATTTTTCCTTTATTGTTTTGGGTATATTTATTTATGAGGGTGTGTAGAGTGTAAATATGATCGGTTGTGCGGTGTTTTGGTAGGAAGCCAATCTGACTCTTATTCAGGACACTGTGCTTGGTAAGGAAGGCCAGTATCTGGGCGTTGATGATACTGCAGAACACCTTCCCCAGGTTACTGCTCACACAGCTGCCCCAGTAGTTATTGGGGTCTAATTTGTCTCCACTTTTAAAAATCGGGGTGATCAATCCTTGATTCCCGACCTCAGGGAAACACCCGGCTCTCAGCACCAGGTTAAAGAGTTTGAGCAGAGCCTCCTGCAGCTGCGGGCTGCTGTGCTTCAGCATCTCAGGGCTGATGCTGTCGGGGCCGCTGGCTTTCCTGGGTTTGAGGATTTTGAGTTGATGTTTTAGTTCCTGTATTGTAAATGGGTTATCTAAGGGATTTTGGTTATTCTTAATGATTTCTTCCAATTTATTTAGGTTTTTTAATATTTTAACCTGTTCTGGCTTTGGATTGTTTTCAACATTTTGGTAAAGTTTTTCAAAGTGTGTTTTCCAGATTTCTCCATTTTGAATTGGTATTTCATTTTTTGTTTTTGGGGTATTTATTCTGCCCATATAGTGGTCTTTTTTCTTACTGAGGAGTTGCTTGTAGTGCCGCAGGGCCTGGCAGTAGCTGAGGCGAGCCTCCTGGTTGTCGGGCTCTCTGTGTTTAGTGTTGGAGAGATGTCTCAGGTGTTTCCTAGAAGTTTCACACTCCTGGTCACACCACTGTTCTTTTTTTCTTTTAGACGATTTCATATTTTGGTTTTTAATTGTTTTAATGTTTGATTTTAAAGCCAGTCTCTCAAATATTTCATTCAGTGTTTTGGTGGCTGAGTTTATTCCATTTTGGTTTATTTGATAGTGTGAGGATTGATATCTGTCTAACATGTTTTCAATCTCATCACTATTCAGGGCTCTTGTGTAGTTCTCTGTGCTGGGCTCTGACCATCTCTAACTGGGTGGCAGGGAGACCAGTTTTGTGGGAAGTTTGGCTCTGACTTGTGGCTGCGCTGATCTTTTTAGGTAAAGTGTTATTTGGCTGTGGTCTGATAGTGGAGATTGTTGTCTGACTATAAACGCATTGTTGGCTTGTGGGTCCAGGTCAGTTATGGCGTAGTCCACCACACTGCTGCCCAGAGCCGAGCAGTATGTGAATCTCCCCAGAGAGTACCCCCTGGTCCTGCCATTGATGATATATAGACCCAGGCTTTTACATAGGCGCACTACCTGCTTCCTGCTCTTGTTTACCACGCTGTCGTGGCTGTGTCAGTGTGGAGGTGTGTGTGTGGCACAGCGGGGAGTCTCCGAACAGGTGTGTGTTCCCCTCTGTATTGATGTAGTCCATCTCTCTGCCAGTCCTGGCATTGAGATCGCCACACAGCAGTACAGAGCCCAGGGTCTGGAAGTGGCAGATTTCGTTTTGAAGCTCATGAAAGCCTTCCTCATTATAGTAGGGGGAGTCTGCGGGTGGCATATAAATTGCACATAGGTATATATCTGTGTTATTTTGTAGGGTGTATTTTCTGATTTTCATCCACAGGTGTGTGTCTCCTCTCTGTACTGGGCATAGGGCTGCTCGGAGCTCCTCCCTGTACCACACGATAATCCCCCATGAGGCCCTGCCACACCTGACTTTGGGTTTTTTATAGGAGGGCACAATCAGCTCCCTGTATCCATTGTATCCATCCAGTGTATAGACATATCTGCACAGCACCAAGTCTCTACAAGAATGAAAACATCTGAACTATTTACAGTGTTGATCAGTTCAGGGCCTGTGCTCTTCATTCCAAAAGTTGAGGAGCGTAAACCCTGCATATTCCAACTGCTTATTTTAAAGGACATGTTTATATATTTTATTATACTTGTCTCTTCTACATAAGAAAGTTTAATTTGTGGTCTACAACTCATATTATATTACTATTAATAATTATATATGGATATACATAATAATCACTCAAAGATTTTATCTTTGCATCAAAATATCAGAATAATTAAATCACATTTTTTCTTACTCTCCATCTCCACAACCATATATATGTGTGTTGAGGCTCAGTTAACTCAGCAGTGTGGTACAGATGACACTGAGGAGTTGCCTTATCTGGGCCAGCTGGGCAGCATCGGGCCTCCAGGCTCTGGAAGCCGCTGCTGCGTGGCTGTGTGGCTGTGCTGGTCCCCGGCTGTCCGCTCTGCTGTGCTGGACGGGCCCTCTGGGGATGGGGGGGTGGGGAATGGGGCCGCGGGGTCTCAGGGGCTGGGGCTGGGGTGGAGCCGGTGGCTGGGGATATGGCCGGGGGCTGGGGGGTTTGCTCCTGGTCTCGAGGTGGGGGTGTGTGGGGTTTCGGCCCAGGGTTGTGTCCTTGAGGACCTTTGAGATGATCCTCACACCCGTCTTGTTGAGGTGGACGTGGTCATACAGGTGATGTGGCTGGATGTCTCAGTGGTGTGCCAGGTGGACGTTGGGGAGGAGGGCACATCTTCGGGACACTTCTGCGTTGATGGCCTGGATGATGTGCAGGGGCACGTCTGTGCGGGGCAGCAGTGTGGAGATGGAAATTTTGGCAGTTGGGAATTCCTCTGTGGCTTTCGTTGCTACCTGTCTCAGGGCTGAGGCCACATCGCCCCTGCGGGCACTCAGGTCGTTAGTGCCGGTGTGGATGAGGATGTGTTTGACTTGGCAAAGCCTCCTCTTGGAGAGCAGCTCCAGGGCTCTCTGTGCTGTGGAGCACCAAAGCTTTTTCACTTTTCGCCCAGGGAAGAGGCGCCTCTCAACCAGGAACTTCCCATTGGATTCGCTCAGAATGACCACCTCTGCGTTGACCTGCCACTCCGGGTTTGCGTCGGGAGTGGTGGGGGCAGCGGGTGTGTTTTGGGGGAGTGGCGTTTCAGGGGGTTGTGTATTAGTGGCAGGTCTGGTGATAGTGGGTGTGTCAGGAGTGGTGGGGAGTGTGGGTGGATCAGTGGGTGCGTCAGGGGTTGGAGGTGTTGTGGGGTCAGTGCAGTGCAGTCTCTGTGCTCCAGTGATGTGTAGCTCCTCTCTTAGCTCCTCCAGCTGGCTCTGCAGGCTCCTTAGCTGGCTGTGCTGGGGTGTCCAGGTCAGCTCCTCCCTCGCTCTGCGCAGCTCCGTCCTCAGGGTTTGGCTCTGCTCCTCCAGGTCTCTCACTGCTGCTCTCAGCTCATGGATCTCAGCCTTGTGCTGCATCTTTAGTCTGTGCATCTCATCCCGGAGCTGATCGCACAAGGAGGTCTGGGCCAGGGTGCTCAAGGTCTGCTCCCTGAACTCCGCAAACTCCAGCTCCAGCACTGATAGGCATTCCTTTAGTGTTTTAATGTTGCTGGAGAGTTTTGGGGAGACAGGGGGGCAGTCTGTGGGAGATGGGGCACTGTCTGGCTCCGTGTGGCTGGGGGCAGACTGCAGGGTGGCCGGCTCTGGCTCTTGTTTCTCTACCTCAGTCTGCTGCTTTGAGGTGTGGAAGCCGAGAGCTAATTGGTCCAGGCTGCTCTCGCTGCCCTGCACCATGATGGTCCCGTTGTGGTATACATTAAAAGTGAGCATCACACTGTCTGTGTCTTTCTCTACCAGCACTGAGATCTGCCTGCCTCTGCTAATGCCCCTCTTGTTGTTATTGGGGTATGTCTGGCACAGGGTTTTGTGAAAGGCGGTGTAGAACAGTAGATTGTTCTTGACCCTGTTTTCTCCTTTACCGGTGTAGTCTAGGATGAGGGTCTCAGGAGATGCTCTCATCACAGCTTGTTTGTAGTCCTTCTTAGCCTGTGCAGAGCGAATGTCTTCAGGGTATCGGATTTCAAAAGGCAGCTCTGCAGTCAGACTGCTGTTCGATAGATTTCTATCAGTCTCAGTGGCAGTTGGGCTCTCTCCTACTGTCACTCTATTCAAATCGGAGCTCTGCATTTTCATTGGCTGAGTCAACTACTGAGAATGCTTATTTATTTTATTAATACATATTTTTTTGTTTAATTATTTGTCTCTTACCTCCAATTCTTGTCTTCAGCTTTTCTTTTCTGACTTTTCTTCCTGAACTGTCTCTCTGCTTTCTTCTTTTTGTGTTTCTCTTAAAATTATTATTTTTTGAATACTTTTTCTTCTGAATTTCTATTCCATGTCTTCTGTGTATGTTTATAGTGCTATATATTCATTTGTAAATGACAAATTAAATCCGCTTATGTATAAAAACAAATGTTTTTTAGGAGCTCATATTCCTCTCTCTCTCTCTCTCTCTCTCTCTCTTTCTCTCTCTCCCTTTTAATTCAATTCATTTGTATTGTCAAAGCAATTGGACATACATACATATACATACATACATACATACATACATCTACACGGAAAATAAATAATAGAATTATGAATCACAATAAGATGTAATGAAGTACAGAAAATGAAAATGTAAAAAAATGTGATCTTTAATACATATAAATAAAGAAAATAGGTTTACTATTTCCAGATTCCTTTTTTGAAATACAATGACATGCATAACAAACAAGTATTTACATTATATTTACAGCCGGTGCTCGTGTGTCACTGTGTCCCTCAGGCTGTGGTAGGCGCTGACATATTGGGCAGCCAGGGTGGCTGTGTGTCCCTCCCCCAGGAGGACTGGCGTTTTTCTTTTTTCTCAGTTTTGTCACAGGTTGGGTGGGCATCCATTATGTTGTTACAGAATTTGTCCCTTATTTTGGGCTAAAGCTTTCCGTGGAGGGGAACGTGGATCAGTTTGTACCATTTTTGGGAGAATCTGCCTTGTTGGGGCGGAGCTGTGACCAGGTGAACAGCAGATCGGGCATAGGTGGGCATGTGGGCAGAGGAGTTGGAAGGCCGGTCAAGCAAATAAGCTTGCTAAGGTACGCAGCAGCAGCAAGCATCCCCCACATCCAGCCAGCCAGCCAGTCTGGCTGGCAGTGACTGAGTGGTTGTCAGACGGCAAGCAACGGAATGTACGTGCTCTGTGATGTCATAGCAGTCAGCTGAGAGAGGCTCGTGATGTCATCGCTGAGCTGGCTGGCTGGCTGGCTCTGTGTGTGTGTGTGTATGTCTGTGTGTGTGTGTGTGTGTCTGTTTGTCTGTTTTTCAGTCTGTCTGTCTCTCTCTCTCTCTCTCTCTCTCTCTCTCTCTCTCTCTCTCTCTCTCTCTCTCCCTCTCAATTCAATTCATTTGTATTGTCAAAGCAATTGGACATACATACATTCATACATACATATATATATATATATATATATATACATACATACATGCATACATGCTAGAAAGTCATTACTATGTTATCTTAAAGGCTAACTAAGCAGAACATATATCATTATAGAACAGAGTCCATAGGTCTACACATGGTTTTAGGGAACAGGCACGTAGGTCATACCGTTTGACATTGTTTCCAAGGTTCTCATCGTAAATAACAAACAGAAATCAAACTAGCTTCTGGCCTGACCTTCTAGCTTGACTCTATCTTTCCGCCTTATATACTTGGTGAATAATTGAGGAAGTAGCACCAAGTGACCACATTAGGCTGCCTGAGGGTTTCTGGGGAGTGTAGTTGTCTAGGGTCGGTTTTCTTCCCTAGAGTGCAGACCTTGCAGCAGACCTGGCCTGACATGTCTGCCATGTATGACCCTGCCCCTTGGTTTGTCCCACATCCTCCCCCCCAGCTGCGACCCCATAGGTCGAGCGACAGCCGCAAAAAAGCATGCACCCGGGACAGCCCATCAACATTCCCCATGGCCTTCCCTGGCCTGTGCTGCAGGGTGAAATGAAAATGTTGGAGACTCAAAAACCACCTCATCACACGGGCATTCCTGTCTTTCGAACGATGCATCCAAGTGAGGGGGGCATGGTCAGTGATCAGGGTGAAGTGCCTGCCCAACAAATAGTATCGAAGACTGTCCAAAGCCCACTTCACTGCCAAACATTCTTCTTCAACTACCAAATAATTTATTTCATTGGATTCCAACTTTCTGCTAAGGAACAACACCGGGTGTTCGTGATCACCCATTCTTTGGGACAAAACCACTCCGATCCCCACCTCAGAGACGTCCGTCTGGACTATAAATTCTTTCTGAAAGTCTGGTACCATTAAAACGGGGTTGCGGCAGAGCGCCTCCTGTAGGCTCCGGAAAGCCCGGTTTGCTGTATCACCCCATCTAACCATATTGGGTTCTGTAGCCTTAGTCATATCAGTCAGAGGGGCCGCTAAGGTAGCATAGTTGGGAATAAACCTCCGGTAATACCCAGTTAACCCTAAAAATGCCCTAACCTGCTTTTTATTGACAGGCCTAGGCCAAGAGTTTATGGCTTCAACCTTGGATATTTGGGGTTTCACCATACCCCTCCCTACTGTATAGCCCAAGTATTTGGCCTCTTCCAACCCCAAATTGCATTTGGTTGGATTAGCCATCAGGCCTGCTGCATGTATTGAATCCAATACCGCTTGGAGCTGAGACAAATGTGATTCCCAATCTGGACTGTGAATGACCACATCATCTAAATATGCTGCCGCATACGTCCTGTGTGGTCTAAGTATGTGGTCCATCAACCTTTGAAAGGTGGCAGGAGCACCATGCAGGCCAAAGGGCATCACTGTGTAGTGAAACAGACCATCTGGGGTTGCAAAGGCTGTTTTTTCTTTGGCACCCGGGGTCAAGGGAATCTGCCAGTAGCCCTTGGCTAAGTCAATAGTTGAAATATAGCGAGCATTCCCAATATTCTCTAACAATTCATCTACTCGGGGCATTGGGTATGCATCAAACTTTGAAATTTCATTAACCTTTCTAAAATCATTACAGAATCTCCAGGAGCCATCAGGTTTGGAAACCATGACTATAGGGCTGGACCACTCACTGTGGGATTCTTCAATAACCCCTGCCTCCAGCATTTCCTTAACCTCATTTCTAATAGTGTTCCTGCGAGCTTCTGGTACCCTGTAAGGCCTCATATTTACCTTCTTTCCTGGGAGAGACACAATGTTGTGAGCGACTAAATGGGTACGCCCCGGTATGCCTGAGAAAACTTCCCTATTACGTATTATCAAGTCGTTCACCTCCTTCAACTGGTCAGGTGACAAGGCAGCTGCAATATTCACCTTCGGTGTCCCTAGTGGCTGAGGGGGGTAAGTCAACATCAACACTTCCCTGTCCTTCCAGGCTTTTATTAAGTTGACATGATATATTTGTTCTGGGGGTCGGCGGCCGGGTTGCTGAACCTTATAGTTCACTTCCCGTATTCGCTCTATAATCTCATAAGGTCCCATCCACGTAGCCAGAAATTTACATTCTACAGTGGGAACCAACACCAACACCCTATCACCAGGCTGGAACACCCTCAGTGTAGCCTGACGATTATAGGTGAATTGTTGGTGTTCCTGTGCCTGCCTTAGGTGCTCTCTCACAATGGGAGTGACTGTGGCTATTCTCTCTTGCATAGCATTGATGTGCTCGACTACACTCCGGAAAGGAGTGGACTCGTGTTCCCACGTTTCACGGGCTATGTCTAATATCCCCCTGGGGTGCCTCCCATATAACAGTTCAAAAGGCGAAAAGCCCAGGGAAGCCTGTGGGACTTCCCTAATGGCAGACATCAAGTAGGGCAGCATGAATTCCCAATTTTTCCCATCCTTATCGATTACCTTTCTTAGCATGGACTTCAGGGTCCTATTAAATCTCTCAACCAACCCATCTGTTTGTGGGTGGTAGACTGATGTTCTCAACTGCTTAACCTGCAACAATTTACACAGATCGGTCATAACCTTAGACATAAAGGGTGTGCCCTGATCTGTTAATATCTCCCTCGGTATCCCCACCCTACTACACATCAACATTAGCTCTTTTGCAATAACTTTTGAAGCCATGGTCCGCAGTGGAATGGCTTCTGGGTACCTGGTGGCATAATCCAAAATAACCAGTATATACTGATGCCCTCTGGCTGATTTCGGGAGAGGTCCCACCACATCCATAGCTATCCTAGCAAAGGGGGTCTCTATGATGGGCAAAGGGACCAGTGGGCTTCTGAAGGCTGGTTTAGGAGCATGTAGTTGACATTCAGGACATGAGCTACAATGTTCTGTCACGTCTGCATGTACGCCTGGCCAGTAAAACCTCCTCAGGAGTCTATCCTTGGTTTTGTCCATCCCCAGATGTCCCCCCAGGATATGCCCATGTGCCAGATTGAGAACTGTTCGTCTGAATGGGGTGGGAACTAGCAATTGCTCCACAATGTCCACCCCTATCTTATTTACACGGTACAATAGGTCATTTTTTACCATAAAATAAGGATAAGCTGTTGGCGGGTCTGCAGTAGTCATAGGGGTCCCATTTACTACCTTCACATTTTCTTTAGCATAGTGTAGAGTGAGATCTCGCACCTGTGCGCTGCCAAAATCAGTGGGGAGTCCCTCTAACACTGACACTTCTACATTGTCAGCTTCAGGGGTCTCTATGAATGGATTCTCACCCACCCTGCTAGTGCTGGGTTCCTCACCCTCCATAGGGTCATCTACGTCACTACATTCCACCCCTATGTTTTCAGTTTAATTTTCCCCAACCAAAACCTTCACTGTCGACTCAACTGGAACCAGGTCTACTTTTAGCTCTAGTTGTGGGATCGAGGCAACTTCTGGCTTACAGTTTTCAGTGTGCATTTCCAATTTACTATGTTTTCTATCTAGTTTTCCAAAATTAGGAAAATATCGTCCCAGTATCACATCATATGGCATGTTGGGTACCACACCGACTTCGTAATCTAGTTTCCCGGCCTCTGTCTGTATGTTTACAAGGGCTGTGGGATAGGGGCGTGTGTCACCATGTGTGCATGTGATACTGAGCTCCTGATGTCTATCCAGCTTGTTGGTCGCTACTAATTTTTCTGTGACCAGTGTAACCATACTGCCAGAGTCGAGTAGAGCAGCCACTTCTTTCTCATCGACTATCACTGTACACATGTGTTTTGGATTAGGTACTCCGCCTATGAAAACATCCGTCCCAACAGGGCAGGCATAAAATACCGGTTTCTCTTTCCCCATATCACACACATTACATTGCATTGGTTCCTCTCTACCTGGGCAGTGGGCCGCAATATGTCCTACTTTGTCACAATTGTAGCAGACAATTGGTTGTGATGGTGACCCCCTATAACCCTTAGTCTCGGCTTTAGGCCCCACCTTTGCCCCCCCCAGTCTTGCTCTTTTCTTCCAACCCAGCGCGTCATGTTTCCCAGAGTACTTTGGAACCATCTTACCCGGTCCGCTGGTTCGTCATGGCCTGGGGAACGAGTTTTTAACCTCCGGTACATGCTCTGCTGCTCCGGCTGTATAGAACCGCTCTACAATGGCCACCAAGGTGTCAGCGGACAGCACCTCATTCTGGCCAACCCAGCGTCGAACGTCCTTGGGAAAAACAGCGTTGGTAGTTGTCAAGGACTATGGCCTCCACCACCTCGGCTGATGAATGGACCTCTGGCTGTAGCCATTTCCTGGCCAGATGGATCAGATCAAACATCTGCGTTCGGATTGGTTGTCCTGGTTGGTAGGCCCACTGCTGAAACCGATGTGCCCTCACTGCGGTGGTCACGCCCAATCGGGTCATTATCTCCGCTTTCAATTTATCATAGTCCTGGGCGTCCTTCAGCTCCAGATCAAAGTACGCTTTCTGTGCATCCCCTGCCAGATAAGGTGCCACAAGCCCTGCCCAGGAATCTTTTGGCCATCCCTCTCTCTGCTGTCCTCTCAAAGGTCATAAGGAAGGCCTCAACATCGTCCTGTTTTGTCATTTTCTGCAGAAAGTGATTGGTGCGGGGAGTGGAATGGGTTGCAGCCCCCTGTGGCCCAATCCTGGTTGCAAGTGCTTCAACACTCTCTTTCAGCTCTTTAGTCACCTTTTCCTGCTCTTCTCTAAACATTTTATTTGTATCATGCTGGACCTGCAGTGCTTCCTGATGCATCCGCATAGCATCCTGGTGAGCCACCTGCTGCACCCTGGTCGCTTCCTGTTGGGCTATTACAGCCTGTAGTTTTATTTTTTTGGATAAAAAAATTCACTCAGCCAGTCTAGGTTTCATGAGGTGCTGCCCGCATTCTACACCAAATGTGACAAAACGCCTTGGCTGTACACATGTGCGGGTCTTCTCTGTGATCTTCTTAGGAGTAAAAACCAGTCATGACCCAGGGAGGAGGTTGCAAATACAGGGCTGTGCCTGTATGTTTACTTCAAACAAAACAAATCTGAAAACAAAACCTAACTCACACTGGAGTTGTAACTAATCTTACATAATCATTCTATTTTAAACAAAGTCTGGAATAAATAAGTCTTGGCTTTCTCCTTATGAGCTACCTCTGTTTTCCAGATAACTCACCCTATTGTCTCTCACTTCTCTCTCTCTCAGGCCCGCCTTATATACCTGGTGAATAATTGAGGAAGTAACACCAAGTGACCACATTAGGTGCTAGAATGGCTGCCTGAGGGTTTCTGGGGAGTGTTGTTGCCTAGGGTCGGTATTCTACCCTAGAGTACACACCTTGCAGCAGACCTGGCCTGACATATCTGCCATGTATGACCCTGCCCCTTGGTTTGTCACAATACATACATACATACATATACACGGAAAATAAATAATAGAATTATGAATCACAATAAGATGTAATGACGTACAGAAAAAGAAAATGTAATAAAATGTGATCTTTAATACATACAAATAAAGAAAATAGGTATACCATTTCCAGATTCCTTTTTTGAAATACAATGACATGCATTACAAACGAGTATTTACATTATATTTACAGCCGGTGCTCGTGTGTCACTGTGTCCCTCAGGCTGTGGTTGGCGCTGACATATTGGGCAGAATGTGTCCCTTATTTTGGGCTAAAGCTTTCTGTGGAGGGGAACGTGGATCAGTTTGTACCATTTTTGGGAGGATCTGCCTTGTTGGGGCGGAGCTGTGATCCAGGTGAACAGCAGATCGGGCATAGGTGGGCATGTGGGCAGAGGAGTAGGAAGGCCGGTCAAGCAAATAAGCTTGCTAAGGTACACAGCAGCAGCAAGCAGCCCCCCCATCCAGCCAGCCAGCCAGTCTGGCTGGCAGTGACTGAGTGGTTGACAGACGGCAAGCAACGGAATGTTCATGCTCTGTGATGTCATAGCAGTCAGCT
>NW_027102668.1:27500-100000 GCF_036373705.1 Amia ocellicauda
TTTGTATCAAAATTTGTGTCATGACATCAGAAAAATCACTGTTTTTATTTTGTTTTGCAAATGGAGTGCCACAGGCTGGTGTCTACACACTGTCTCGCAGGCT
Source organism: Amia ocellicauda (assembly GCF_036373705.1). Lineage (NCBI taxonomy): Eukaryota > Metazoa > Chordata > Actinopteri > Amiiformes > Amiidae > Amia > Amia ocellicauda. The sequence continues at coordinate 27,604 of NW_027102668.1, forward strand.
GTGGCAGGTGGATACATATTGCGCTGCTAAGAAGGCAGTGCGCTCCTCCTCTCCCAGCAGGACGGGGAGTTTGCAGCAATCGGGGATCATGCTGAACTCAGGGATATGCATTTTTAATATTTTAAAGTATGTCTCCCTGATTTTTGTGTATTTAGGGCAGGACAGCAGGAAATGCGCCTGTGTTTCGACCTCCCCTAGGTCACACTGGCTGCACAGCCGCTCTTCTCTGGCAACCCAGAATTTTCTGTAGCGGCCTTTTTCAATGGCGAGGCTGTGGTCACTGAGCCTGTATTTAGTTAGATTTTGTCTCTCTTTTATATTTTGGATTTTTAAGTATTCAGCCAATGTAATGTTTCTATTCAGGGCCCGGTAGCATTCCAATTTGTTTTGTAATTCTAATTCGTGTCTCTAATCTTTTGTGTATTTGCTTTTCAGGTACATGTCAATTTTCCCAATTGTTGTTGTTTTGGTCATTGTGTGTTCGGGCTCTGTGAGCCTCAGAGCCGTGGGGGCGTTTCTGTGTACGTGTAAGATGTTTTTATTAAATTCTAGGTGGAATATTTCCATGGGGCTTTTGTCCCAATTGTTGTTATTGAGGTTCATGAGGGGACCCCACACTTCGCTCCCATATAGCAGGATTGGTTGGATGATGGAGTTTAATATTTTAATCCAAATAGTTATTGGTATTGTTGTTTTCCCAAATTGTGTCTTTATGGCATAAAATGCCCGGCGTGCCTTGTCTTTTAATGCGTTTATAGCCAGGCTGAAGCTCCCTGACGCACTGATGGTCAGGCCAAGGTAGTTGTATCTGGTGCAGTGCTCTAATCCAGTGCTGCCCAGAGTGAAGCGGTACCTGTTTCCCTGAGATGGGGCTTTTTTCTGGAAAACCATAACTCTGGTCTTGTCCAGATTGACTGCCAGGGCCCATTTCTGACAGTACTGCTCTAGCAGCGCCAGGTTCTGCTGAAGCCCCTGCTCTGTGGGCGACAGCAGCACCAGGTCGTCTGCGTAGAGCAGGAACTTGATCTCTGTGTCATGGAGAGTTAGGCTGCGGGCGTCAGACTGCTCCAACACTGTGGCCAACTCGATGATGTAGATGTTGAACAGTGTTGGACTCAGACTGCAGCCCTGTCTCACTCCCCGCCCCTGAGTGAAGAACTCTGTTCTTGAGTTGCCAATTTGAACTCCGCATTTGTTTTCAGAATACATTGATTTAATGATGTCATAAACTTTACCCCCTACACCACTCTGTAGAAGTTTATAAAATAATCCCTTGTGCCAGATTGAGTCAAATGCCTTTCTAAAGTCTACAAAACAGGCAAATATTTTTCCTTTATTGTTTTGGGTATATTTATTTATGAGGGTGTGTAGAGTGTAAATATGATCGGTTGTGCTGTGTTTTGGTAGGAAGCCAATCTGACTCTTATTCAGGACACTGTGCTTGGTAAGGAAGGCCAGTATCTGGGCGTTGATGATACTGCAGAACACCTTCCCCAGGTTACTGCTCACACAGCTGCCCCAGTAGTTATTGGGGTCTAATTTGTCTCCACTTTTAAAAATCGGGGTGATCAATCCTTGATTCCCGACCTCAGGGAAACACCCGGCTCTCAGCACCAGGTTAAAGAGTTTGAGCAGAGCCTCCTGCAGCTGCGGGCTGCTGTGCTTCAGCATCTCAGGGCTGATGCTGTCGGGGCCGCTGGCTTTCCTGGGTTTGAGGATTTTGAGTTGATGTTTTAGTTCCTGTATTGTAAATGGGTTATCTAAGGGATTTTGGTTATTCTTAATGATTTCTTCCAATTTATTTAGGTTTTTTAATATTTTAACCTGTTCTGGCTTTGGATTGTTTTCAACATTTTGGTAAAGTTTTTCAAAGTGTGTTTTCCAGATTTCTCCATTTTGAATTGGTATTTCATTTTTTGTTTTTGGGGTATTTATTCTGCCCATATAGTGGTCTTTTTTCTTACTGAGGAGTTGCTTGTAGTGCCGCAGGGCCTGGCAGTAGCTGAGGCGAGCCTCCTGGTTGTCGGGCTCTCTGTGTTTAGTGTTGGAGAGATGTCTCAGGTGTTTCCTAGAAGTTTCACACTCCTGGTCACACCACTGTTCTTTTTTTCTTTTAGACGATTTCATATTTTGGTTTTTAATTGTTTTAATGTTTGATTTTAAAGCCAGTCTCTCAAATATTTCATTCAGTGTTTTGGTGGCTGAGTTTATTCCGTTTTGGTTTATTTGATAGTGTGAGGATTGATATCTGTCTAACATGTTTTCAATCTCATCACTATTCAGGGCTCTTGTGTAGTTCTCTGTGCTGGGCTCTGACCATCTCTAACTGGGTGGCAGGGAGACCAGTTTTGTGGGAAGTTTGGCTCTGACTTGTGGCTGCGCTGATCTTTTTAGGTAAAGTGTTATTTGGCTGTGGTCTGATAGTGGAGATTGTTGTCTGACTATAAACGCATTGTTGGCTTGTGGGTCCAGGTCAGTTATGGCGTAGTCCACCACACTGCTGCCCAGAGCCGAGCAGTATGTGAATCTCCCCAGAGAGTACCCCCTGGTCCTGCCATTGATGATATATAGACCCAGGCTTTTACATAGGCGCACTACCTGCTTCCTGCTCTTGTTTACCACGCTGTCGTGGCTGTGTCAGTGTGGAGGTGTGTGTGTGGCACAGCGGGGAGTCTCCGAACAGGTGTGTGTTCCCCTCTGTATTGATGTAGTCCATCTCTCTGCCAGTCCTGGCATTGAGATCGCCACACAGCAGTACAGAGCCCAGGGTCTGGAAGTGGCAGATTTCGTTTTGAAGCTCATGAAAGCCTTCCTCATTATAGTAGGGGGAGTCTGCGGGTGGCATATAAATTGCACATAGGTATATATCTGTGTTATTTTGTAGGGTGTCTTTTCTGATTTTCATCCACAGGTGTGTGTCTCCTCTCTGTACTGGGCATAGGGCTGCTCGGAGCTCCTCCCTGTAACACACAATAATCCCCCACGAGGCCCTGCCACACCTGACTTTGGGTTTTTTATAGGAGGGCACAATCAGCTCCCTGTATCCATTGTATCCATCCAGTGTATAGACATATCTGCACAGCACCAAGTCTCTACAAGAATGAAAACATCTGAACTATTTACAGTGTTGATCAGTTCAGGGCCTGTGCTCTTCATTCCAAAAGTTGAGGAGCGTAAACCCTGCATATTCCAACTGCTTATTTTAAAGGACATGTTAATATATTTTATTATACTTGTCTCTTCTACATAAGAAAGTTTAATTTGTGGTCTACAACTGATATTATATTACTATTAATAATTATATATGGATATACATAATAATCACACAAAGATTTTATCTTTGCATCAAAATATCAGAATAATTAAATCACATTTTTTCTTACTCTCCATCTCCACAACCATATATATGTGTGTTGAGGCTCAGTTAACTCAGCAGTGTGGTACAGATGACACTGAGGAGTTGCCTTATCTGGGCCAGCTGGGCAGCATCGGGCCTCCAGGCTCTGGAAGCCGCTGCTGCGTGGCTGTGTGGCTGTGCTGGTCCCCGGCTGTCCGCTCTGCTGTGCTGGACGGGCCCTCTGGGGATGGGGGGGTGGGGAATGGGGCCGCGGGGTCTCAGGGGCTGGGGCTGGGGTGGAGCCGGTGGCTGGGGATGTGGCCGGGGGCTGGGGGGTTTGCTCCTGGTCTCGAGGTGGGGGTGTGTGGGGTTTCGGCCCAGGGTTGTGTCCTTGAGGACCTTTGAGATGATCCTCACACCCGTCTTGTTGAGGTGGACGTGGTCATACAGGTGATGTGGCTGGATGTCTCAGTGGTGTGCCAGGTGGACGTTGGGGAGGAGGGCACATCTTCGGGACACTTCTGCGTTGATGGCCTGGATGATGTGCAGGGGCACGTCTGTGCGGGGCAGCAGTGTGGAGATGGAAATTTTGGCAGTTGGGAATTCCTCTGTGGCTTTCGTTGCTACCTGTCTCAGGGCTGAGGCCACATCGCCCCTGCGGGCACTCAGGTCGTTAGTGCCGGTGTGGATGAGGATGTGTTTGACTTGGCAAAGCCTCCTCTTGGAGAGCAGCTCCAGGGCTCTCTGTGCTGTGGAGCACCAAAGCTTTTTCACTTTTCGCCCAGGGAAGAGGCGCCTCTCAACCAGGAACTTCCCATTGGATTCGCTCAGAATGACCACCTCTGCGTTGACCTGCCACTCCGGGTTTGCGTCGGGAGTGGTGGGGGCAGCGGGTGTGTTTTGGGGGAGTGGCGTTTCAGGGGGTTGTGTATTAGTGGCAGGTCTGGTGATAGTGGGTGTGTCAGGAGTGGTGGGGAGTGTGGGTGGATCAGTGGGTGCGTCAGGGGTTGGAGGTGTTGTGGGGTCAGTGCAGTGCAGTCTCTGTGCTCCAGTGATGTGTAGCTCCTCTCTTAGCTCCTCCAGCTGGCTCTGCAGGCTCCTTAGCTGGCTGTGCTGGGGTGTCCAGGTCAGCTCCTCCCTCGCTCTGCGCAGCTCCGTCCTCAGGGTTTGGCTCTGCTCCTCCAGGTCTCTCACTGCTGCTCTCAGCTCATGGATCTCAGCCTTGTGCTGCATCTTTAGTCTGTGCATCTCATCCCGGAGCTGATTGCACAAGGAGGTCTGGGCCAGGGTGCTCAAGGTCTGCTCCCTGAACTCCGCAAACTCCAGCTCCAGCACTGATAGGCATTCCTTTAGTGTTTTAATGTTGCTGGAGAGTTTTGGGGAGACAGGGGGGCAGTCTGTGGGAGATGGGGCACTGTCTGGCTCCGTGTGGCTGGGGGCAGACTGCAGGGTGGCCGGCTCTGGCTCTTGTTTCTCTACCTCAGTCTGCTGCTTTGAGGTGTGGAAGCCGAGAGCTAATTGGTCCAGGCTGCTCTCGCTGCCCTGCACCATGATGGTCCCGTTGTGGTATACATTAAAAGTGAGCATCACACTGTCTGTGTCTTTCTCTACCAGCACTGAGATCTGCCTGCCTCTGCTAATGCCCCTCTTGTTGTTATTGGGGTATGTCTGGCACAGGGTTTTGTGAAAGGCGGTGTAGAACAGTAGATTGTTCTTGACCCTGTTTTCTCCTTTACCGGTGTAGTCTAGGATGAGGGTCTCAGGAGATGCTCTCATCACAGCTTGTTTGTAGTCCTTCTTAGCCTGTGCAGAGCGAATGTCTTCAGGGTATCGGATTTCAAAAGGCAGCTCTGCAGTCAGACTGCTGTTTGATAGATTTCTATCAGTCTCAGTGGCAGTTGGGCTCTCTCCTACTGTCACTCTATTCAAATCGGAGCTCTGCATTTTCATTGGCTGAGTCAACTACTGAGAATGCTTATTTATTTTATTAATACATATTTTTTTGTTTAATTATTTGTCTCTTACCTCCAATTCTTGTCTTCAGCTTTTCTTTTCTGACTTTTCTTCCTGAACTGTCTCTCTGCTTTCTTCTTTTTGTGTTTCTCTTAAAATTATTATTTTTTGAATACTTTTTCTTCTGAATTTCTATTCCATGTCTTCTGTGTATGTTTATAGTGCTATATATTCATTTGTAAATGACAAATTAAATCCGCTTATGTATAAAAACAAATGTTTTTTAGGAGCTCATATTCCTCTCTCTCTCTCTCTCTCTCTCTCTCTCTCTCTCTCTCTTTCTCTCTCTCCCTTTTAATTCAATTCATTTGTATTGTCAAAGCAATTGGACATACATACATATACATACATACATACATACATACATACATACATACATACATCTACACGGAAAATAAATAATAGAATTATGAATCACAATAAGATGTAATGAAGTACAGAAAATGAAAATGTAAAAAAATGTGATCTTTAATACATATAAATAAAGAAAATAGGTTTACTATTTCCAGATTCCTTTTTTGAAATACAATGACATGCATAACAAACAAGTATTTACATTATATTTACAGCCGGTGCTCGTGTGTCACTGTGTCCCTCAGGCTGTGGTAGGCGCTGACATATTGGGCAGCCAGGGTGGCTGTGTGTCCCTCCCCCAGGAGGACTGGCGTTTTTCTTTTTTCTCAGTTTTGTCACAGGTTGGGTGGTCATCCATTATGTTGTTACAGAATTTGTCCCTTATTTTGGGCTAAAGCTTTCCGTGGAGGGGAACGTGGATCAGTTTGTACCATTTTTGGGAGAATCTGCCTTGTTGGGGCGGAGCTGTGACCAGGTGAACAGCAGATCGGGCATAGGTGGGCATGTGGGCAGAGGAGTTGGAAGGCCGGTCAAGCAAATAAGCTTGCTAAGGTACGCAGCAGCAGCAAGCATCCCCCACATCCAGCCAGCCAGCCAGTCTGGCTGGCAGTGACTGAGTGGTTGTCAGACGGCAAGCAACGGAATGTACGTGCTCTGTGATGTCATAGCAGTCAGCTGAGAGAGGCTCGTGATGTCATCGCTGAGCTGGCTGGCTGGCTGGCTCTGTGTGTGTGTGTGTATGTCTGTGTGTGTGTGTGTGTGTCTGTTTGTCTGTTTTTCAGTCTGTCTGTCTCTCTCTCTCTCTCTCTCTCTCTCTCTCCCTCTCAATTCAATTCATTTGTATTGTCAAAGCAATTGGACATACATACATTCATACATACATATATATATATATATATATATATATATACATACATACATGCATACATGCTAGAAAGTCATTACTATGTTATCTTAAAGGCTAACTAAGCAGAACATATATCATTATAGAACAGAGTCCATAGGTCTACACATGGTTTTAGGGAACAGGCACGTAGGTCATACCGTTTGACATTGTTTCCAAGGTTCTCATCGTAAATAACAAACAGAAATCAAACTAGCTTCTGGCCTGACCTTCTAGCTTGACTCTATCTTTCCGCCTTATATACTTGGTGAATAATTGAGGAAGTAGCACCAAGTGACCACATTAGGCTGCCTGAGGGTTTCTGGGGAGTGTAGTTGTCTAGGGTCGGTTTTCTTCCCTAGAGTGCAGACCTTGCAGCAGACCTGGCCTGACATGTCTGCCATGTATGACCCTGCCCCTTGGTTTGTCCCACATCCTCCCCCCCAGCTGCGACCCCATAGGTCGAGCGACAGCCGCAAAAAAGCATGCACCCGGGACAGCCCATCAACATTCCCCATGGCCTTCCCTGGCCTGTGCTGCAGGGTGAAATGAAAATGTTGGAGACTCAAAAACCACCTCATCACACGGGCATTCCTGTCTTTCGAACGATGCATCCAAGTGAGGGGGGCATGGTCAGTGATCAGGGTGAAGTGCCTGCCCAACAAATAGTATCGAAGACTGTCCAAAGCCCACTTCACTGCCAAACATTCTTCTTCAACTACCAAATAATTTATTTAATTGGATTCCAACTTTCTGCTAAGGAACAACACCGGGTGTTCGTGATCACCCATTCTTTGGGACAAAACCACTCCGATCCCCACCTCAGAGGCGTCCGTCTGGACTATAAATTCTTTCTGAAAGTCTGGTACCATTAAAACGGGGTTGCGGCAGAGCGCCTCCTGTAGGCTCCGGAAAGCCCGGTTTGCTGTATCACCCCATCTAACCATATTGGGTTCTGTAGCCTTAGTCATATCAGTCAGATGGGCCGCTAAGGTAGCATAGTTGGGAATAAACCTCCGGTAATACCCAGTTAACCCTAAAAATGCCCTAACCTGCTTTTTATTGACAGGCCTAGGCCAAGAGTTTATGGCTTCAACCTTGGATATTTGGGGTTTCACCATACCCCTCCCTACTGTATAGCCCAAGTATTTGGCCTCTTCCAACCCCAAATTGCATTTGGTTGGATTAGCCATCAGGCCTGCTGCATGTATTGAATCCAATACCGCTTGGAGCTGAGACAAATGTGATTCCCAATCTGGACTGTGAATGACCACATCATCTAAATATGCTGCCGCATACGTCCTGTGTGGTCTAAGTATGTGGTCCATCAACCTTTGAAAGGTGGCAGGAGCACCATGCAGGCCAAAGGGCATCACTGTGTAGTGAAACAGACCATCTGGGGTTGCAAAGGCTGTTTTTTCTTTGGCACCCGGGGTCAAGGGAATCTGCCAGTAGCCCTTGGCTAAGTCAATAGTTGAAATATAGCGAGCATTCCCAATATTCTCTAACAATTCATCTACTCGGGGCATTGGGTATGCATCAAACTTTGAAATTTCATTAACCTTTCTAAAATCATTACAGAATCTCCAGGAGCCATCAGGTTTGGAAACCATGACTATAGGGCTGGACCACTCACTGTGGGATTCTTCAATAACCCCTGCCTCCAGCATTTCCTTAACCTCATTTCTAATAGTGTTCCTGCGAGCTTCTGGTACCCTGTAAGGCCTCATATTTACCTTCTTTCCTGGGAGAGACACAATGTTGTGAGCGACTAAATGGGTACGCCCCGGTATGCCTGAGAAAACTTCCCTATTACGTATTATCAAGTCGTTCACCTCCTTCAACTGGTCAGGTGACAAGGCAGCTGCAATATTCACCTTCGGTGTCCCTAGTGGCTGAGGGGGGTAAGTCAACATCAACACTTCCCTGTCCTTCCAGGCTTTTATTAAGTTGACATGATATATTTGTTCTGGGGGTCGGCGGCCGGGTTGCTGAACCTTATAGTTCACTTCCCGTATTCGCTCTATAATCTCATAAGGTCCCATCCACGTAGCCAGAAATTTACATTCTACAGTGGGAACCAACACCAACACCCTATCACCAGGCTGGAACACCCTCAGTGTAGCCTGACGATTATAGGCGAATTGTTGGTGTTCCTGTGCCTGCCTTAGGTGCTCTCTCACAATGGGAGTGACTGTGGCTATTCTCTCTTGCATAGCATTGATGTGCTCGACTACACTCCGGAAAGGAGTGGACTCGTGTTCCCACGTTTCACGGGCTATGTCTAATATCCCCCTGGGGTGCCTCCCATATAACAGTTCAAAAGGCGAAAAGCCCAGGGAAGCCTGTGGGACTTCCCTAATGGCAGACATCAAGTAGGGCAGCATGAATTCCCAATTTTTCCCATCCTTATCGATTACCTTTCTTAGCATGGACTTCAGGGTCCTATTAAATCTCTCAACCAACCCATCTGTTTGTGGGTGGTAGACTGATGTTCTCAACTGCTTAACCTGCAACAATTTACACAGATCGGTCATAACCTTAGACATAAAGGGTGTGCCCTGATCTGTTAATATCTCCCTCGGTATCCCCACCCTACTACACATCAACATTAGCTCTTTTGCAATACCTTTTGAAGCCATGGTCCGCAGTGGAATGGCTTCTGGGTACCTGGTGGCATAATCCAAAATAACCAGTATATACTGATGCCCTCTGGCTGATTTCGGGAGAGGTCCCACCACATCCATAGCTATCCTAGCAAAGGGGGTCTCTATGATGGGCAAAGGGACCAGTGGGCTTCTGAAGGCTGGTTTAGGAGCATGTAGTTGACATTCAGGACATGAGCTACAATGTTCTGTCACGTCTGCATGTACGCCTGGCCAGTAAAACCTCCTCAGGAGTCTATCCTTGGTTTTGTCCATCCCCAGATGTCCCCCCAGGATATGCCCATGTGCCAGATTGAGAACTGTTCGTCTGAATGGGGTGGGAACTAGCAATTGCTCCACAATGTCCACCCCTATCTTATTTACACGGTACAATAGGTCATTTTTTACCATAAAATAAGGATAAGCTGTTGGCGGGTCTGCAGTAGTCATAGGGGTCCCATTTACTACCTTCACATTTTCTTTAGCATAGTGTAGAGTGAGATCTCGCACCTGTGCGCTGCCAAAATCAGTGGGGAGTCCCTCTAACACTGACACTTCTACATTGTCAGCTTCAGGGGTCTCTATGAATGGATTCTCACCCACCCTGCTAGTGCTGGGTTCCTCACCCTCCATAGGGTCATCTACGTCACTACATTCCACCCCTATGTTTTCAGTTTAATTTTCCCCAACCAAAACCTTCACTGTCGACTCAACTGGAACCAGGTCTACTTTTAGCTCTAGTTGTGGGATCGAGGCAACTTCTGGCTTACAGTTTTCAGTGTGCATTTCCAATTTACTATGTTTTCTATCTAGTTTTCCAAAATTAGGAAAATATCGTCCCAGTATCACATCATATGGCATGTTGGGTACCACACCGACTTCGTAATCTAGTTTCCCGGCCTCTGTCTGTATGTTTACAAGGGCTGTGGGATAGGGGCGTGTGTCACCATGTGTGCATGTGATACTGAGCTCCTGATGTCTATCCAGCTTGTTGGTCGCTACTAATTTTTCTGTGACCAGTGTAACCATACTGCCAGAGTCGAGCAGAGCAGCCACTTCTTTCTCATCGACTATCACTGTACACATGTGTTTTGGATTAGGTACTCCGCCTATGAAAACATCCGTCCCAACAGGGCAGGCATAAAATACCGGTTTCTCTTTCCCCATATCACACACATTACATTGCATTGGTTCCTCTCTACCTGGGCAGTGGGCCGCAATATGTCCTACTTTGTCACAATTGTAGCAGACAATTGGTTGTGATGGTGACCCCCTATAACCCTTAGTCTCGGCTTTAGGCCCCACCTTTGCCCCCCCCAGTCTTGCTCTTTTCTTCCAACCCAGCGCGTCATGTTTCCCAGAGTACTTTGGAACCATCTTACCCGGTCCGCTGGCTCGTCATGGCCTGGGGAACGAGTTTTTAACCTCCGGTACATGCTCTGCTGCTCCGGCTGTATAGAACCGCTCTACAATGGCCACCAAGGTGTCAGCGGACAGCACCTCATTCTGGCCAACCCAGCGTCGATCGTCCTTGGGCAAACAGCGTTGGTAGTTGTCAAGGACTATGGCCTCCACCACCTCGGCTGATGAATGGACCTCTGGCTGTAGCCATTTCCTGGCCAGATGGATCAGATCAAACATCTGCGTTCGGATTGGTTGTCCTGGTTGGTAGGCCCACTGCTGAAACCGATGTGCCCTCACTGCGGTGGTCACGCCCAATCGGGTCATTATCTCCGCTTTCAATTTATCATAGTCCTGGGCGTCCTTCAGCTCCAGATCAAAGTACGCTTTCTGTGCATCCCCTGCCAGATAAGGTGCCACAAGCCCTGCCCAGGAATCTTTTGGCCATCCCTCTCTCCGCTGTCCTCTCAAAGGTCATAAGGAAGGCCTCAACATCGTCCTGTTTTGTCATTTTCTGCAGAAAGTGATTGGTGCGGGGAGTGGAATGGGTTGCAGCCCCCTGTGGCCCAATCCTGGTTGCAAGTGCTTCAACACTCTCTTTCAGCTCTTTAGTCACCTTTTCCTGCTCTTCTCTAAACATTTTATTTGTATCATGCTGGACCTGCAGTGCTTCCTGATGCATCCGCATAGCATCCTGGTGAGCCACCTGCTGCACCCTGGTCGCTTCCTGTTGGGCTATTACAGCCTGTAGTTTTTTTTTTTTGGATAAAAAAATTCACTCAGCCAGTCTGGGTTTCATGAGGTGCTGCCCGCATTCTACACCAAATGTGACAAAACGCCTTGGCTGTACACATGTGCGGGTCTTCTCTGTGATCTTCTTAGGAGTAAAAACCAGTCATGACCCAGGGAGGAGGTTGCAAATACAGGGCTGTGCCTGTATGTTTACTTCAAACAAAACAAATCTGAAAACAAAACCTAACTCACACTGGAGTTGTAACTAATCTTACATAATCATTCTATTTTAAACAAAGTCTGGAATAAATAAGTCTTGGCTTTCTCCTTATGAGCTACCTCTGTTTTCCAGATAACTCACCCTATTGTCTCTCACTTCTCTCTCTCTCAGGCCCGCCTTATATACCTGGTGAATAATTGAGGAAGTAACACCAAGTGACCACATTAGGTGCTAGAATGGCTGCCTGAGGGTTTCTGGGGAGTGTAGTTGCCTAGGGTCGGTATTCTACCCTAGAGTACACACCTTGCAGCAGACCTGGCCTGACATATCTGCCATGTATGACCCTGCCCCTTGGTTTGTCACAATACATACATACATACATATACACGGAAAATAAATAATAGAATTATGAATCACAATAAGATGTAATGAAGTACAGAAAAAGAAAATGTAATAAAATGTGATCTTTAATACATACAAATAAAGAAAATAGGTATACCATTTCCAGATTCCTTTTTTGAAATACAATGACATGCATTACAAACGAGTATTTACATTATATTTACAGCCGGTGCTCGTGTGTCACTGTGTCCCTCAGGCTGTGGTTGGCGCTGACATATTGGGCAGAATGTGTCCCTTATTTTGGGCTAAAGCTTTCTGTGGAGGGGAACGTGGATCAGTTTGTACCATTTTTGGGAGGATCTGCCTTGTTGGGGCGGAGCTGTGATCCAGGTGAACAGCAGATCGGGCATAGGTGGGCATGTGGGCAGAGGAGTAAGTCAAGCAAATAAGCTTGCTAAGGTACACAGCAGCAGCAAGCAGCCCCCCCATCCAGCCAGCCAGCCAGTCTGGCTGGCAGTGACTGAGTGGTTGACAGACGGCAAGCAACGGAATGTTCATGCTCTGTGATGTCATAGCAGTCAGCTGAGAGAGGCTTGTGATGTCATCGCTGAGCTGGCTGGCTGGCTGGCTGGCTGGCTGTGTGTGTGTCTGTGTGTGTGTGTGTGTGTGTGTGTGTGTGTGTCTGTTTGTGTTTGTCAGTCTGTCTGTCTGTCTGTCTCTCTCTCTCTCTCTCTCTCTCTCTCTCTCTCTCTCTCTCTCTCTCCCTCTCAATTCAATTCATTTGTATTGTCAAAGCAATTGGACATACATACATACATACATACATGCTAGAAAATCATTACTATGTTATCTTAAAGGCTAACTAAGCAGAACATATTTCATTATAGAACGGAGTTCATAGATCTACACATGGTTTTAAGGAACAGGCACGTAGGTCATACCGTTTGACATTGTCTCCAAGGTTCTCATCGTAAATAACAAACAGAAATCAAACTACCTTATGGCCTCCTGACCTTCTAGCTTGACCTTATCTTTCTTAAGTATACAAGAGAGAAAAACAGGTTTGAGAAAATCATTTCTAACTTTCCTTCCATACAATAATACATACATACATACATACATACGGAAAATAAATAATAGAATTATGAATCTCAATATAATGTAATGAAGTACAGAAAAAGAAAATGTAATAAAATGTGATCTTTAATACATTCAAATAAAGAAAATAGGTTTACTATTTCCAGATTCCTTTTTGAAATACAATGACATGCATTACAAACGAGGCTTAGGTGGGCATTTGGGCATAGGAGTAGGAAGGCCGGTCAGGCAAATTAGCTTGCTAAGATACGCAGCAGCAGCAAGCAGCCCCCCCATCCAGCCAGCCAGCCAGTCTGGCTGGCAGTGACTGAGTGGTTGACAGACGGCAAGCAACGGAATGTACGTGCTCTGTGATGTCATAGCAGTCAGCTGAGAGAGGCTCGTGATGTCATGGCTGAGCTGGCTGGCTGTCTGGCTGGCTGGCTCTGTGTGTGTGTGTGTGTGTGTGTGTGTGTGTGTGTGTGTGTGCGTGTGTCTGTCTGTCTGTCAATTCATTTCAATTCAATTCAAAGGTGCTTTATTGGCATGATCTATCACAATATTGCCAAAGCAGATACAAATGTTCTATCAATCAAGACAAAACATTGCAATACAAGATTCAGTGGAACAAATATAGTACACATTGAAATAAAATTAAGTAGGATATAAACCATATTTGTTGTTTGTATCAAAATTTGTGTCATGACATCAGAAAAATCACTGTTTTTATTTTGTTTTGCAAATGGAGTGCCACAGGCTGGTGTCTACACACTGTCTCGCAGGCTGTGGCAGGTGGATACATATTGCGCTGCTAAGAAGGCAGTGCGCTCCTCCTCTCCCAGCAGGACGGGGAGTTTGCAGCAATCGGGGATCATGCTGAACTCAGGGATATGCATTTTTAATATTTTAAAGTATGTCTCCCTGATTTTTGTGTATTTAGGGCAGGACAGCAGGAAATGCGCCTGTGTTTCGACCTCCTCTAGGTCACACTGGCTGCACAGCCGCTCTTCTCTGGCAACCCAGAATTTTCTGTAGCGGCCTTTTTCAATGGCGAGGCTGTGGTCACTGAGCCTGTATTTAGTTAGATTTTGTCTCTCTTTTATATTTTGGATTTTTAAGTATTCAGCCAATGTAATGTTTCTATTCAGGGCCCGGTAGCATTCCAATTTGTTTTGTAATTCTAATTCGTGTCTCTAATCTTTTGTGTATTTGCTTTTCAGGTACATGTCAATTTTCCCAATTGTTGTTGTTTTGGTCATTGTGTGTTCGGGCTCTGTGAGCCTCAGAGCCGTGGGGGCGTTTCTGTGTACGTGTAAGATGTTTTTATTAAATTCTAGGTGGAATATTTCCATGGGGCTTTTGTCCCAATTGTTGTTATTGAGGTTCATGAGGGGACCCCACACTTCGCTCCCATATAGCAGGATTGGTTGGATGATGGAGTTTAATATTTTAATCCAAATAGTTATTGGTATTGTTGTTTTCCCAAATTGTGTCTTTATGGCATAAAATGCCCGGCGTGCCTTGTCTTTTAATGCGTTTATAGCCAGGCTGAAGCTCCCTGACGCACTGATGGTCAGGCCAAGGTAGTTGTATCTGGTGCAGTGCTCTAATCCAGTGCTGCCCAGAGTGAAGCGGTACCTGTTTCCCTGAGATGGGGCTTTTTTCTGGAAAACCATAACTCTGGTCTTGTCCAGATTGACTGCCAGGGCCCATTTCTGACAGTACTGCTCTAGCAGCGCCAGGTTCTGCTGAAGCCCCTGCTCTGTGGGCGACAGCAGCACCAGGTCGTCTGCGTAGAGCAGGAACTTGATCTCTGTGTCATGGAGAGTTAGGCTGCGGGCGTCAGACTGCTCCAACACTGTGGCCAACTCGATGATGTAGATGTTGAACAGTGTTGGACTCAGACTGCAGCCCTGTCTCACTCCCCGCCCCTGAGTGAAGAACTCTGTTCTTGAGTTGCCAATTTGAACTCCGCATTTGTTTTCAGAATACATTGATTTAATGATGTCATAAACTTTACCCCCTACACCACTCTGTAGAAGTTTATAAAATAATCCCTTGTGCCAGATTGAGTCAAATGCCTTTCTAAAGTCTACAAAACAGGCAAATATTTTTCCTTTATTGTTTTGGGTATATTTATTTATGAGGGTGTGTAGAGTGTAAATATGATCGGTTGTGCGGTGTTTTGGTAGGAAGCCAATCTGACTCTTATTCAGGACACTGTGCTTGGTAAGGAAGGCCAGTATCTGGGCGTTGATGATACTGCAGAACACCTTCCCCAGGTTACTGCTCACACAGCTGCCCCAGTAGTTATTGGGGTCTAATTTGTCTCCACTTTTAAAAATCGGGGTGATCAATCCTTGATTCCCGACCTCAGGGAAACACCCGGCTCTCAGCACCAGGTTAAAGAGTTTGAGCAGAGCCTCCTGCAGCTGCGGGCTGCTGTGCTTCAGCATCTCAGGGCTGATGCTGTCGGGGCCGCTGGCTTTCCTGGGTTTGAGGATTTTGAGTTGATGTTTTAGTTCCTGTATTGTAAATGGGTTATCTAAGGGATTTTGGTTATTCTTAATGATTTCTTCCAATTTATTTAGGTTTTTTAATATTTTAACCTGTTCTGGCTTTGGATTGTTTTCAACATTTTGGTAAAGTTTTTCAAAGTGTGTTTTCCAGATTTCTCCATTTTGAATTGGTATTTCATTTTTTGTTTTTGGGGTATTTATTCTGCCCATATAGTGGTCTTTTTTCTTACTGAGGAGTTGCTTGTAGTGCCGCAGGGCCTGGCAGTAGCTGAGGCGAGCCTCCTGGTTGTCGGGCTCTCTGTGTTTAGTGTTGGAGAGATGTCTCAGGTGTTTCCTAGAAGTTTCACACTCCTGGTCACACCACTGTTCTTTTTTTCTTTTAGACGATTTCATATTTTGGTTTTTAATTGTTTTAATGTTTGATTTTAAAGCCAGTCTCTCAAATATTTCATTCAGTGTTTTGGTGGCTGAGTTTATTCCGTTTTGGTTTATTTGATAGTGTGAGGATTGATATCTGTCTAACATGTTTTCAATCTCATCACTATTCAGGGCTCTTGTGTAGTTCTCTGTGCTGGGCTCTGACCATCTCTAACTGGGTGGCAGGGAGACCAGTTTTGTGGGAAGTTTGGCTCTGACTTGTGGCTGCGCTGATCTTTTTAGGTAAAGTGTTATTTGGCTGTGGTCTGATAGTGGAGATTGTTGTCTGACTATAAACGCATTGTTGGCTTGTGGGTCCAGGTCAGTTATGGCGTAGTCCACCACACTGCTGCCCAGAGCCGAGCAGTATGTGAATCTCCCCAGAGAGTACCCCCTGGTCCTGCCATTGATGATATATAGACCCAGGCTTTTACATAGGCGCACTACCTGCTTCCTGCTCTTGTTTACCACGCTGTCGTGGCTGTGTCAGTGTGGAGGTGTGTGTGTGGCACAGCGGGGAGTCTCCGAACAGGTGTGTGTTCCCCTCTGTATTGATGTAGTCCATCTCTCTGCCAGTCCTGGCATTGAGATCGCCACACAGCAGTACAGAGCCCAGGGTCTGGAAGTGGCAGATTTCGTTTTGAAGCTCATGAAAGCCTTCCTCATTATAGTAGGGGGAGTCTGCGGGTGGCATATAAATTGCACATAGGTATATATCTGTGTTATTTTGTCTTTTCTGATTTTCATCCACAGGTGTGTGTCTCCTCTCTGTACTGGGCATAGGGCTGCTCGGAGCTCCTCCCTGTAACACACAATAATCCCCCACGAGGCCCTGCCACACCTGACTTTGGGTTTTTTATAGGAGGGCACAATCAGCTCCCTGTATCCATTGTATCCATCCAGTGTATAGACATATCTGCACAGCACCAAGTCTCTACAAGAATGAAAACATCTGAACTATTTACAGTGTTGATCAGTTCAGGGCCTGTGCTCTTCATTCCAAAAGTTGAGGAGCGTAAACCCTGCATATTCCAACTGCTTATTTTAAAGGACATGTTAATATATTTTATTATACTTGTCTCTTCTACATAAGAAAGTTTAATTTGTGGTCTACAACTGATATTATATTACTATTAATAATTATATATGGATATACATAATAATCACACAAAGATTTTATCTTTGCATCAAAATATCAGAATAATTAAATCACATTTTTTCTTACTCTCCATCTCCACAACCATATATATGTGTGTTGAGGCTCAGTTAACTCAGCAGTGTGGTACAGATGACACTGAGGAGTTGCCTTATCTGGGCCAGCTGGGCAGCATCGGGCGTCCAGGCTCTGGAAGCCGCTGCTGCGTGGCTGTGTGGCTGTGCTGGTCCCCGGCTGTCCGCTCTGCTGTGCTGGACGGGCCCTCTGGGGATGGGGGGGTGGGGAATGGGGCCGCGGGGTCTCAGGGGCTGGGGCTGGGGTGGAGCCGGTGGCTGGGGATGTGGCCAGGGGCTGGGGGGTTTGCTCCTGGTCTCGAGGTGGGGGTGTGTGGGGTTTCGGCCCAGGGTTGTGTCCTTGAGGACCTTTGAGATGATCCTCACACCCGTCTTGTTGAGGTGGACGTGGTCATACAGGTGATGTGGCTGGATGTCTCAGTGGTGTGCCAGGTGGACGTTGGGGAGGAGGGCACATCTTCGGGACACTTCTGCGTTGATGGCCTGGATGATGTGCAGGGGCACGTCTGTGCGGGGCAACAGTGTGGAGATGGAAATTTTGGCAGTTGGGAATTCCTCTGTGGCTTTCGTTGCTACCTGTCTCAGGGCTGAGGCCACATCGCCCCTGCGGGCACTCAGGTCGTTAGTGCCGGTGTGGATGAGGATGTGTTTGACTTGGCAAAGCCTCCTCTTGGAGAGCAGCTCCAGGGCTCTCTGTGCTGTGGAGCACCAAAGCTTTTTCACTTTTCGCCCAGGGAAGAGGCGCCTCTCAACCAGGAACTTCCCATTGGATTCGCTCAGAATGACCACCTCTGCGTTGACCTGCCACTCCGGGTTTGCGTCGGGAGTGGTGGGGACAGCGGGTGTGTTTTGGGGGAGTGGCGTTTCAGGGGGTTGTGTATTAGTGGCAGGTCTGGTGATAGTGGGTGTGTCAGGAGTGGTGGGGAGTGTGGGTGGATCAGTGGGTGCGTCAGGGGTTGGAGGTGTTGTGGGGTCAGTGCAGTGCAGTCTCTGTGCTCCAGTGATGTGTAGCTCCTCTCTTAGCTCCTCCAGCTGGCTCTGCAGGCTCCTCAGCTAGCTGTGCTGGGGTGTCCTGGTCAGCTCCTCCCTCGCTCTGCGCAGCTCCGTCCTCAGGGTTTGGCTCTGCTCCTCCAGGTCTCTCACTGCTGCTCTCAGCTCATGGATCTCAGCCTTGTGCTGCATCTTTAGTCTGTGCATCTCATCCCGGAGCTGATTGCACAAGGAGGTCTGGGCCAGGGTGCTCAAGGTCTGCTCCCTGAACTCCGCAAACTCCAGCTCCAGCACTGATAGGCATTCCTTTAGTGTTTTAATGTTGCTGGAGAGTTTTGGGGAGACAGGGGGGCAGTCTGTGGGAGATGGGGCACTGTCTGGCTCCGTGTGGCTGGGGGCAGACTGCAGGGTGGCCGGCTCTGGCTCTTGTTTTTCTACCTCAGTCTGCTGCTTTGAGGTGTGGAAGCCGAGAGCTAATTGGTCCAGGCTGCTCTCGCTGCCCTGCACCATGATGGTCCCGTTGTGGTATACATTAAAAGTGAGCATCACACTGTCTGTGTCTTTCTCTACCAGCACTGAGATCTGCCTGCCTCTGCTAATGCCCCTCTTGTTGTTATTGGGGTATGTCTGGCACAGGGTTTTGTGAAAGGCGGTGTAGAACAGTAGATTGTTCTTGACCCTGTTTTCTCCTTTACCGGTGTAGTCTAGGATGAGGGTCTCAGGAGATGCTCTCATCACAGCTTGTTTGTAGTCCTGTCTTCAGGGTATCGGATTTCAAAAGGCAGCTCTGCAGTCAGACTGCTGTTCGATAGATTTCTATCAGTCTCAGTGGCAATTGGGCTCTCTCCTACTGTCACTCTATTCAAATCGGAGCTCTGCATTTTCATTGGCTGAGTCAACTACTGAGAATGCTTATTTATTTTATTAATACATATTTTTTTGTTTAATTATTTGTCTCTTACCTCCAATTCTTGTCTTCAGCTTTTCTTTTCTGACTTTTCTTCCTGAACTTTCTCTCTGCTTTCTTCTTTTTGTGTTTCTCTTAAAATTATTATTTTTTGAATACTTTTTCTTCTGAATTTCTATTCCATGTCTTCTGTGTATGTTTATAGTGCTATATATTCATTTGTAAATCACAAATTAAATCCGCTTATGTATAAAAACAAATGTTTTTTAGGAGCTCAAATTCCTCTCTCTCTCTCTCTCTCTCTCTCTCTCTCTCTCTCGCTCTCTTTCTCTCTCTCCCTCTCAATTCAATTCATTTGTATTGTCAAAGCAATTGGACATACATACATATACATACATACATACATACATACATACATACATACATACATCTACACGGAAAATAAATAATAGAATTATGAATCACAATAAGATGTAATGAAGTACAGAAAATGAAAATGTAAAAAAATTTCCAGATTCCTTTTTTGAAATACAATGACATGCATAACAAACAAGTATTTACATTATATTTACAGCCGGTGCTCGTGTGTCACTGTGTCCCTCAGGCTGTGGTAGGCGCTGACATATTGGGCAGCCAGGGTGGCTGTGTGTCCCTCCCCCAGGAGGACTGGCGTTTTTCTTTTTTCTCAGTTTTGTCACAGGTTGGGTGGGCATCCATTATGTTGTTACAGAATTTGTCCCTTATTTTGGGCTAAAGCTTTCCGTGGAGGGGAACGTGGATCAGTTTGTACCATTTTTGGGAGAATCTGCCTTGTTGGGGCGGAGCTGTGACCAGGTGAACAGCAGATCGGGCATAGGTGGGCATGTGGGCAGAGGAGTTGGAAGGCCGGTCAAGCAAATAAGCTTGCTAAGGTACGCAGCAGCAGCAAGCATCCCCCACATCCAGCCAGCCAGCCAGTCTGGCTGGCAGTGACTGAGTGGTTGTCAGACGGCAAGCAACGGAATGTACGTGCTCTGTGATGTCATAGCAGTCAGCTGAGAGAGGCTCGTGATGTCATCGCTGAGCTGGCTGGCTGGCTGGCTCTGTGTGTGTGTGTGTATGTCTGTGTGTGTGTGTGTGTGTCTGTTTGTCTGTTTTTCAGTCTGTCTGTCTCTCTCTCTCTCTCTCTCTCTCTCTCTCTCTCTCTCTCTCTCCCTCTCAATTCAATTCATTTGTATTGTCAAAGCAATTGGACATACATACATTCATACATACATATATATATATATATATATACATACATACATGCATACATGCTAGAAAGTCATTACTATGTTATCTTAAAGGCTAACTAAGCAGAACATATATCATTATAGAACAGAGTCCATAGGTCTACACATGGTTTTAGGGAACAGGCACGTAGGTCATACCGTTTGACATTGTTTCCAAGGTTCTCATCGTAAATAACAAACAGAAATCAAACTAGCTTCTGGCCTGACCTTCTAGCTTGACTCTATCTTTCCGCCTTATATACTTGGTGAATAATTGAGGAAGTAGCACCAAGTGACCACATTAGGCTGCCTGAGGGTTTCTGGGGAGTGTAGTTGTCTAGGGTCGGTTTTCTTCCCTAGAGTGCAGACCTTGCAGCAGACCTGGCCTGACATATCTGCCATGTATGACCCTGCCCCTTGGTTTGTCCCACATCCTCCCCCCCAGCTGCGACCCCATAGGTCGAGCGACAGCCGCAAAAAAGCATGCACCCGGGACAGCCCATCAACATTCCCCATGGCCTTCCCTGGCCTGTGCTGCAGGGTGAAATGAAAATGTTGGAGACTCAAAAACCACCTCATCACACGGGCATTCCTGTCTTTCGAACGATGCATCCAAGTGAGGGGGGCATGGTCAGTGATCAGGGTGAAGTGCCTGCCCAACAAATAGTATCGAAGACTGTCCAAAGCCCACTTCACTGCCAAACATTCTTTTTCAACTACCAAATAATTTATTTCATTGGATTCCAACTTTCTGCTAAGGAACAACACCGGGTGTTCGTGATCACCCATTCTTTGGGACAAAACCACTCCGATCCCCACCTCAGAGGCGTCCGTCTGGACTATAAATTCTTTCTGAAAGTCAGGTACCATTAAAACGGGGTTGCGGCAGAGCGCCTCCTGTAGGCTCCGGAAAGCCCGGTTTGCTGTATCACCCCATCTAACCATATTGGGTTCTGTAGCCTTAGTCATATCAGTCAGAGGGGCCGCTAAGGTAGCATAGTTGGGAATAAACCTCCGGTAATACCCAGTTAACCCTAAAAATGCCCTAACCTGCTTTTTATTGACAGGCCTAGGCCAAGAGTTTATGGCTTCAACCTTGGATATTTGGGGTTTCACCATACCCCTCCCTACTGTATAGCCCAAGTATTTGGCCTCTTCCAACCCCAAATTGCATTTGGTTGGATTAGCCATCAGGCCTGCTGCATGTATTGAATCCAATACCGCTTGGAGCTGAGACAAATGTGATTCCCAATCTGGACTGTGAATGACCACATCATCTAAATATGCTGCCGCATACGTCCTGTGTGGTCTAAGTATGTGGTCCATCAACCTTTGAAAGGTGGCAGGAGCACCATGCAGGCCAAAGGGCATCACTGTGTAGTGAAACAGACCATCTGGGGTTGCAAAGGCTGTTTTTTCTTTGGCACCCGGGGTCAAGGGAATCTGCCAGTAGCCCTTGGCTAAGTCAATAGTTGAAATATAGCGAGCATTCCCAATATTCTCTAACAATTCATCTACTCGGGGCATTGGGTATGCATCAAACTTTGAAATTTCATTAACCTTTCTAAAATCATTACAGAATCTCCAGGAGCCATCAGGTTTGGAAACCATGACTATAGGGCTGGACCACTCACTGTGGGATTCTTCAATAACCCCTGCCTCCAGCATTTCCTTAACCTCATTTCTAATAGTGTTCCTGCGAGCTTCTGGTACCCTGTAAGGCCTCATATTTACCTTCTTTCCTGGGAGAGACACAATGTTGTGAGCGACTAAATGGGTACGCCCCGGTATGCCTGAGAAAACTTCCCTATTACGTATTATCAAGTCGTTCACCTCCTTCAACTGGTCAGGTGACAAGGCAGCTGCAATATTCACCTTCGGTGTCCCTAGTGGCTGAGGGGGGTAAGTCAACATCAACACTTCCCTGTCCTTCCAGGCTTTTATTAAGTTGACATGATATATTTGTTCTGGGGGTCGGCGGCCGGGTTGCTGAACCTTATAGTTCACTTCCCGTATTCGCTCTATAATCTCATAAGGTCCCATCCACGTAGCCAGAAATTTACATTCTACAGTGGGAACCAACACCAACACCCTATCACCAGGCTGGAACACCCTCAGTGTAGCCTGACGATTATAGGCGAATTGTTGGTGTTCCTGTGCCTGCCTTAGGTGCTCTCTCACAATGGGAGTGACTGTGGCTATTCTCTCTTGCATAGCATTGATGTGCTCGACTACACTCCGGAAAGGAGTGGACTCGTGTTCCCACGTTTCACGGGCTATGTCTAATATCCCCCTGGGGTGCCTCCCATATAACAGTTCAAAAGGCGAAAAGCCCAGGGAAGCCTGTGGGACTTCCCTAATGGCAGACATCAAGTAGGGCAGCATGAATTCCCAATTTTTCCCATCCTTATCGATTACCTTTCTTAGCATGGACTTCAGGGTCCTATTAAATCTCTCAACCAACCCATCTGTTTGTGGGTGGTAGACTGATGTTCTCAACTGCTTAACCTGCAACAATTTACACAGATCGGTCATAACCTTAGACATAAAGGGTGTGCCCTGATCTGTTAATATCTCCCTCGGTATCCCCACCCTACTACACATCAACATTAGCTCTTTTGCAATACCTTTTGAAGCCATGGTCCGCAGTGGAATGGCTTCTGGGTACCTGGTGGCATAATCCAAAATAACCAGTATATACTGATGCCCTCTGGCTGATTTCGGGAGAGGTCCCACCACATCCATAGCTATCCTAGCAAAGGGGGTCTCTATGATGGGCAAAGGGACCAGTGGGCTTCTGAAGGCTGGTTTAGGAGCATGTAGTTGACATTCAGGACATGAGCTACAATGTTCTGTCACGTCTGCATGTACGCCTGGCCAGTAAAACCTCCTCAGGAGTCTATCCTTGGTTTTGTCCATCCCCAGATGTCCCCCCAGGATATGCCCATGTGCCAGATTGAGAACTGTTCGTCTGAATGGGGTGGGAACTAGCAATTGCTCCACAATGTCCACCCCTATCTTATTTACACGGTACAATAGGTCATTTTTTACCATAAAATAAGGATAAGCTGTTGGCGGGTCTGCAGTAGTCATAGGGGTCCCATTTACTACCTTCACATTTTCTTTAGCATAGTGTAGAGTGAGATCTCGCACCTGTGCGCTGCCAAAATCAGTGGGGAGTCCCTCTAACACTGACACTTCTACATTGTCAGCTTCAGGGGTCTCTATGAATGGATTCTCACCCACCCTGCTAGTGCTGGGTTCCTCACCCTCCATAGGGTCATCTACGTCACTACATTCCACCCCTATGTTTTCAGTTTAATTTTCCCCAACCAAAACCTTCACTGTCGACTCAACTGGAACCAGGTCTACTTTTAGCTCTAGTTGTGGGATCGAGGCAACTTCTGGCTTACAGTTTTCAGTGTGCATTTCCAATTTACTATGTTTTCTATCTAGTTTTCCAAAATTAGGAAAATATCGTCCCAGTATCACATCATATGGCATGTTGGGTACCACACCGACTTCGTAATCTAGTTTCCCGGCCTCTGTCTGTATGTTTACAAGGGCTGTGGGATAGGGGCGTGTGTCACCATGTGTGCATGTGATACTGAGCTCCTGATGTCTATCCAGCTTGTTGGTCGCTACTAATTTTTCTGTGACCAGTGTAACCATACTGCCAGAGTCGAGTAGAGCAGCCACTTCTTTCTCATCGACTATCACTGTACACATGTGTTTTGGATTAGGTACTCCGCCTATGAAAACATCCGTCCCAACAGGGCAGGCATAAAATACCGGTTTCTCTTTCCCCATATCACACACATTACATTGCATTGGTTCCTCTCTACCTGGGCAGTGGGCCGCAATATGTCCTACTTTGTCACAATTGTAGCAGACAATTGGTTGTGATGGTGACCCCCTATAACCCTTAGTCTCGGCTTTAGGCCCCACCTTTGCCCCCCCCAGTCTTGCTCTTTTCTTCCAACCCAGCGCGTCATGTTTCCCAGAGTACTTTGGAACCATCTTACCCGGTCCGCTGGTTCGTCATGGCCTGGGGAACGAGTTTTTAACCTCCGGTACATGCTCTGCTGCTCCGGCTGTATAGAACCGCTCTACAATGGCCACCAAGGTGTCAGCGGACAGCACCTCATTCTGGCCAACCCAGCGTCGAACGTCCTTGGGAAAAACAGCGTTGGTAGTTGTCAAGGACTATGGCCTCCACCACCTCGGCTGATGAATGGACCTCTGGCTGTAGCCATTTCCTGGCCAGATGGATCAGATCAAACATCTGCGTTCGGATTGGTTGTCCTGGTTGGTAGGCCCACTGCTGAAACCGATGTGCCCTCACTGCGGTGGTCACGCCCAATCGGGTCATTATCTCCGCTTTCAATTTATCATAGTCCTGGGCGTCCTTCAGCTCCAGATCAAAGTACGCTTTCTGTGCATCCCCTGCCAGATAAGGTGCCACAAGCCCTGCCCAGGAATCTTTTGGCCATCCCTCTCTCTGCTGTCCTCTCAAAGGTCATAAGGAAGGCCTCAACATCGTCCTGTTTTGTCATTTTCTGCAGAAAGTGATTGGTGCGGGGAGTGGAATGGGTTGCAGCCCCCTGTGGCCCAATCCTGGTTGCAAGTGCTTCAACACTCTCTTTCAGCTCTTTAGTCACCTTTTCCTGCTCTTCTCTAAACATTTTATTTGTATCATGCTGGACCTGCAGTGCTTCCTGATGCATCCGCATAGCATCCTGGTGAGCCACCTGCTGCACCCTGGTCGCTTCCTGTTGGGCTATTACAGCCTGTAGTTTTATTTTTTTGGATAAAAAAATTCACTCAGCCAGTCTGGGTTTCATGAGGTGCTGCCCGCATTCTACACCAAATGTGACAAAACGCCTTGGCTGTACACATGTGCGGGTCTTCTCTGTGATCTTCTTAGGAGTAAAAACCAGTCATGACCCAGGGAGGAGGTTGCAAATACAGGGCTGTGCCTGTATGTTTACTTCAAACAAAACAAATCTGAAAACAAAACCTAACTCACACTGGAGTTGTAACTAATCTTACATAATCATTCTATTTTAAACAAAGTCTGGAATAAATAAGTCTTGGCTTTCTCCTTATGAGCTACCTCTGTTTTCCAGATAACTCACCCTATTGTCTCTCACTTCTCTCTCTCTCAGGCCCGCCTTATATACCTGGTGAATAATTGAGGAAGTAACACCAAGTGACCACATTAGGTGCTAGAATGGCTGCCTGAGGGTTTCTGGGGAGTGTAGTTGCCTAGGGTCGGTATTCTACCCTAGAGTACACACCTTGCAGCAGACCTGGCCTGACATATCTGCCATGTATGACCCTGCCCCTTGGTTTGTCACAATACATACATACATACATATACACGGAAAATAAATAATAGAATTATGAATCACAATAAGATGTAATGACGTACAGAAAAAGAAAATGTAATAAAATGTGATCTTTAATACATACAAATAAAGAAAATAGGTATACCATTTCCAGATTCCTTTTTTGAAATACAATGACATGCATTACAAACGAGTATTTACATTATATTTACAGCCGGTGCTCGTGTGTCACTGTGTCCCTCAGGCTGTGGTTGGCGCTGACATATTGGGCAGAATGTGTCCCTTATTTTGGGCTAAAGCTTTCTGTGGAATGGAACGTGGATCAGTTTGTACCATTTTTGGGAGGATCTGCCTTGTTGGGGCGGAGCTGTGATCCAGGTGAACAGCAGATCGGGCATAGGTGGGCATGTGGGCAGAGGAGTAGGAAGGCCGGTCAAGCAAATAAGCTTGCTAAGGTACACAGCAGCAGCAAGCAGCCCCCCCATCCAGCCAGCCAGCCAGTCTGGCTGGCAGTGACTGAGTGGTTGACAGACGGCAAGCAACGGAATGTTCATGCTCTGTGATGTCATAGCAGTCAGCTGAGAGAGGCTTGTGATGTCATCGCTGAGCTGGCTGGCTGGCTGGCTGGCTGGCTGTGTGTGTGTCTGTGTGTGTGTGTGTGTGTCTGTTTGTGTTTGTCAGTCTGTCTGTCTCTCTCTCTCTCTCTCTCTCTCCCTCTCAATTCAATTCATTTGTATTGTCAAAGCAATTGGACATACATACATACATACATACATGCTAGAAAATCATTACTATGTTATCTTAAAGGCTAACTAAGCAGAACATATTTCATTATAGAACAGAGTTCATAGATCTACACATGGTTTTAAGGAACAGGCACGTAGGTCATACCGTTTGACATTGTCTCCAAGGTTCTCATCGTAAATAACAAACAGAAATCAAACTACCTTATGGCCTCCTGACCTTCTAGCTTGACCTTATCTTTCTTAAGTATACAAGAGAGAAAAACAGGTTTGAGAAAATCATTTCTAACTTTCCTTCCATACAATAATACATACATACATACATATGGAAAATAAATAATAGAATTATGGATCTCAATATAATGTAATGAAGTACAGAAAAAGAAAATGTAATAAAATGTGATCTTTAATACATTCAAATAAAGAAAATAGGTTTACTATTTCCAGATTCCTTTTTGAAATACAATGACATGCATTACAAACGAGTATTTACATTATATTTACAGCCGGTGCTCGTGTGTCACTGTGTCCCTCAGGCTGTGGTAGGCGCTGACATATTGGGCAGCCAGGGTGGCTGTGTGTCCCTCCACCAGGAGGACTGAGCGTTTTTCTTTTTTCTCAGTTTTGTCTCAGGTTGGGTGGGCATTCGTTATGTTGTTACAGAATGTGTCCCTTATTTTGGGCTAAAGCTTTCCGTGGAGGGGAACGTGGATCAGTTTGTACCATTTTTGGGAGGATCTGCCTTGTTGGGGCGGAGCTGTGATCCAGGTGAACAGTAGATCGGGCTTAGGTGGGCATTTGGGCATAGGAGTAGGAAGGCCGGTCAGGCAAATTAGCTTGCTAAGATACGCAGCAGCAGCAAGCAGCCCCCCCATCCAGCCAGCCAGCCAGTCTGGCTGGCAGTGACTGAGTGGTTGACAGACGGCAAGCAACGGAATGTACGTGCTCTGTGATGTCATAGCAGTCAGCTGAGAGAGGCTCGTGATGTCATGGCTGAGCTGGCTGGCTGTCTGGCTGGCTGGCTCTGTGTGTGTGTGTGTGTGTGTGTGTGTGTGTGTGTGTGCGTGTGTCTGTCTGTCTGTCAATTCATTTCAATTCAATTCAAAGGTGCTTTATTGGAATGATCTATCACAATATTGCCAAAGCAGATACAAATGTTCTATCAATCAAGACAAAACATTGCAATACAAGATTCAGTGGAACAAATATAGTACACATTGAAATAAAATTAAGTAGGATATAAACCATATTTGTTGTTTGTATCAAAATTTGTGTCATGACATCAGAAAAATCACTGTTTTTATTTTGTTTTGCAAATGGAGTGCCACAGGCTGGTGTCTACACACTGTCTCGCAGGCTGTGGCAGGTGGATACATATTGCGCTGCTAAGAAGGCAGTGCGCTCCTCCTCTCCCAGCAGGACGGGGAGTTTGCAGCAATCGGGGATCATGCTGAACTCAGGGATATGCATTTTTAATATTTTAAAGTATGTCTCCCTGATTTTTGTGTATTTAGGGCAGGACAGCAGGAAATGCGCCTGTGTTTCGACCTCCCCTAGGTCACACTGGCTGCACAGCCGCTCTTCTCTGGCAACCCAGAATTTTCTGTAGCGGCCTTTTTCAATGGCGAGGCTGTGGTCACTGAGCCTGTATTTAGTTAGATTTTGTCTCTCTTTTATATTTTGGATTTTTAAGTATTCAGCCAATGTAATGTTTCTATTCAGGGCCCGGTAGCATTCCAATTTGTTTTGTAATTCTAATTCGTGTCTCTAATCTTTTGTGTATTTGCTTTTCAGGTACATGTCAATTTTCCCAATTGTTGTTGTTTTGGTCATTGTGTGTTCGGGCTCTGTGAGCCTCAGAGCCGTGGGGGCGTTTCTGTGTACGTGTAAGATGTTTTTATTAAATTCTAGGTGGAATATTTCCATGGGGCTTTTGTCCCAATTGTTGTTATTGAGGTTCATGAGGGGACCCCACACTTCGCTCCCATATAGCAGGATTGGTTGGATGATGGAGTTTAATATTTTAATCCAAATAGTTATTGGTATTGTTGTTTTCCCAAATTGTGTCTTTATGGCATAAAATGCCCGGCGTGCCTTGTCTTTTAATGCGTTTATAGCCAGGCTGAAGCTCCCTGACGCACTGATGGTCAGGCCAAGGTAGTTGTATCTGGTGCAGTGCTCTAATCCAGTGCTGCCCAGAGTGAAGCGGTACCTGTTTCCCTGAGATGGGGCTTTTTTCTGGAAAACCATAACTCTGGTCTTGTCCAGATTGACTGCCAGGGCCCATTTCTGACAGTACTGCTCTAGCAGCGCCAGGTTTTGCTGAAGCCCCTGCTCTGTGGGCGACAGCAGCACCAGGTCGTCTGCGTAGAGCAGGAACTTGATCTCTGTGTCATGGAGAGTTAGGCTGCGGGCGTCAGACTGCTCCAACACTGTGGCCAACTCGATGATGTAGATGTTGAACAGTGTTGGACTCAGACTGCAGCCCTGTCTCACTCCCCGCCCCTGAGTGAAGAACTCTGTTCTTGAGTTGCCAATTTGAACTCCGCATTTGTTTTCAGAATACATTGATTTAATGATGTCATAAACTTTACCCCCTACACCACTCTGTAGAAGTTTATAAAATAATCCCTTGTGCCAGATTGAGTCAAATGCCTTTCTAAAGTCTACAAAACAGGCAAATATTTTTCCTTTATTGTTTTGGGTATATTTATTTATGAGGGTGTGTAGAGTGTAAATATGATCGGTTGTGCGGTGTTTTGGTAGGAAGCCAATCTGACTCTTATTCAGGACACTGTGCTTGGTAAGGAAGGCCAGTATCTGGGCGTTGATGATACTGCAGAACACCTTCCCCAGGTTACTGCTCACACAGCTGCCCCAGTAGTTATTGGGGTCTAATTTGTCTCCACTTTTAAAAATCGGGGTGATCAATCCTTGATTCCCGACCTCAGGGAAACACCCGGCTCTCAGCACCAGGTTAAAGAGTTTGAGCAGAGCCTCCTGCAGCTGCGGGCTGCTGTGCTTCAGCATCTCAGGGCTGATGCTGTCGGGGCCGCTGGCTTTCCTGGGTTTGAGGATTTTGAGTTGATGTTTTAGTTCCTGTATTGTAAATGGGTTATCTAAGGGATTTTGGTTATTCTTAATGATTTCTTCCAATTTATTTAGGTTTTTTAATATTTTAACCTGTTCTGGCTTTGGATTGTTTTCAACATTTTGGTAAAGTTTTTCAAAGTGTGTTTTCCAGATTTCTCCATTTTGAATTGGTATTTCATTTTTTGTTTTTGGGGTATTTATTCTGCCCATATAGTGGTCTTTTTTCTTACTGAGGAGTTGCTTGTAGTGCCGCAGGGCCTGGCAGTAGCTGAGGCGAGCCTCCTGGTTGTCGGGCTCTCTGTGTTTAGTGTTGGAGAGATGTCTCAGGTGTTTCCTAGAAGTTTCACACTCCTGGTCACACCACTGTTCTTTTTTTCTTTTAGACGATTTCATATTTTGGTTTTTAATTGTTTTAATGTTTGATTTTAAAGCCAGTCTCTCAAATATTTCATTCAGTGTTTTGGTGGCTGAGTTTATTCCGTTTTGGTTTATTTGATAGTGTGAGGATTGATATCTGTCTAACATGTTTTCAATCTCATCACTATTCAGGGCTCTTGTGTAGTTCTCTGTGCTGGGCTCTGACCATCTCTAACTGGGTGGCAGGGAGACCAGTTTTGTGGGAAGTTTGGCTCTGACTTGTGGCTGCGCTGATCTTTTTAGGTAAAGTGTTATTTGGCTGTGGTCTGATAGTGGAGATTGTTGTCTGACTATAAACGCATTGTTGGCTTGTGGGTCCAGGTCAGTTATGGCGTAGTCCACCACACTGCTGCCCAGAGCCGAGCAGTATGTGAATCTCCCCAGAGAGTACCCCCTGGTCCTGCCATTGATGATATATAGACCCAGGCTTTTACATAGGCGCACTACCTGCTTCCTGCTCTTGTTTACCACGCTGTCGTGGCTGTGTCAGTGTGGAGGTGTGTGTGTGGCACAGCGGGGAGTCTCCGAACAGGTGTGTGTTCCCCTCTGTATTGATGTAGTCCATCTCTCTGCCAGTCCTGGCATTGAGATCGCCACACAGCAGTACAGAGCCCAGGGTCTGGAAGTGGCAGATTTCGTTTTGAAGCTCATGAAAGCCTTCCTCATTATAGTAGGGGGAGTCTGCGGGTGGCATATAAATTGCACATAGGTATATATCTGTGTTATTTTGTAGGGTGTCTTTTCTGATTTTCATCCACAGGTGTGTGTCTCCTCTCTGTACTGGGCATAGGGCTGCTCGGAGCTCCTCCCTGTACCACACGATAATCCCCCACGAGGCCCTGCCACACCTGACTTTGGGTTTTTTATAGGAGGGCACAATCAGCTCCCTGTATCCATTGTATCCATCCAGTGTATAGACATATCTGCACAGCACCAAGTCTCTACAAGAATGAAAACATCTGAACTATTTACAGTGTTGATCAGTTCAGGGCCTGTGCTCTTCATTCCAAAAGTTGAGGAGCGTAAACCCTGCATATTCCAACTGCTTATTTTAAAGGACATGTTAATATATTTTATTATACTTGTCTCTTCTACATAAGAAAGTTTAATTTGTGGTCTACAACTGATATTATATTACTATTAATAATTATATATGGATATACATAATAATCACACAAAGATTTTATCTTTGCATCAAAATATCAGAATAATTAAATCACATTTTTTCTTACTCTCCATCTCCACAACCATATATATGTGTGTTGAGGCTCAGTTAACTCAGCAGTGTGGTACAGATGACACTGAGGAGTTGCCTTATCTGGGCCAGCTGGGCAGCATCGGGCCTCCAGGCTCTGGAAGCCGCTGCTGCGTGGCTGTGTGGCTGTGCTGGTCCCCGGCTGTCCGCTCTGCTGTGCTGGACGGGCCCTCTGGGGATGGGGGGGTGGGGAATGGGGCCGCGGGGTCTCAGGGGCTGGGGCTGGGGTGGAGCCGGTGGCTGGGGATGTGGCCGGGGGCTGGGGGGTTTGCTCCTGGTCTCGAGGTGGGGGTGTGTGGGGTTTCGGCCCAGGGTTGTGTCCTTGAGGACCTTTGAGATGATCCTCACACCCGTCTTGTTGAGGTGGACGTGGTCATACAGGTGATGTGGCTGGATGTCTCAGTGGTGTGCCAGGTGGACGTTGGGGAGGAGGGCACATCTTCGGGACACTTCTGCGTTGATGGCCTGGATGATGTGCAGGGGCACGTCTGTGCGGGGCAGCAGTGTGGAGATGGAAATTTTGGCAGTTGGGAATTCCTCTGTGGCTTTCGTTGCTACCTGTCTCAGGGCTGAGGCCACATCGCCCCTGCGGGCACTCAGGTCGTTAGTGCCGGTGTGGATGAGGATGTGTTTGACTTGGTAAAGCCTCCTCTTGGAGAGCAGCTCCAGGGCTCTCTGTGCTGTGGAGCACCAAAGCTTTTTCACTTTTCGCCCAGGGAAGAGGCGCCTCTCAACCAGGAACTTCCCATTGGATTCGCTCAGAATGACCACCTCTGCGTTGACCTGCCACTCCGGGTTTGCGTCGGGAGTGGTGGGGGCAGCGGGTGTGTTTTGGGGGAGTGGCGTTTCAGGGGGTTGTGTATTAGTGGCAGGTCTGGTGATAGTGGGTGTGTCAGGAGTGGTGGGGAGTGTGGGTGGATCAGTGGGTGCGTCAGGGGTTGGAGGTGTTGTGGGGTCAGTGCAGTGCAGTCTCTGTGCTCCAGTGATGTGTAGCTCCTCTCTTAGCTCCTCCAGCTGGCTCTGCAGGCTCCTCAGCTAGCTGTGCTGGGGTGTCCAGGTCAGCTCCTCCCTCGCTCTGCGCAGCTCCGTCCTCAGGGTTTGGCTCTGCTCCTCCAGGTCTCTCACTGCTGCTCTCAGCTCATGGATCTCAGCCTTGTGCTGCATCTTTAGTCCCTGAACTCCGCAAACTTCAGCTCCAGCACTGATAGGCATTCCTTTAGTGTTTTAATGTTGCTGGAGAGTTTTGGGGAGACAGGGGGGCAGTCTGTGGGAGATGGGGCACTGTCTGGCTCCGTGTGGCTGGGGGCAGACTGCAGGGTGGCCGGCTCTGGCTCTTGTTTCTCTACCTCAGTCTGCTGCTTTGAGGTGTGGAAGCCGAGAGCTAATTGGTCCAGGCTGCTCTCGCTGCCCTGCACCATGATGGTCCCGTTGTGGTATACATTAAAAGTGAGCATCACACTGTCTGTGTCTTTCTCTACCAGCACTGAGATCTGCCTGCCTCTGCTAATGCCCCTCTTGTTGTTATTGGGGTATGTCTGGCACAGGGTTTTGTGAAAGGCGGTGTAGAACAGTAGATTGTTCTTGACCCTGTTTTCTCCTTTACCGGTGTAGTCTAGGATGAGGGTCTCAGGAGATGCTCTCATCACAGCTTGTTTGTAGTCCTTCTTAGCCTGTGCAGAGCGAATGTCTTCAGGGTATCGGATTTCAAAAGGCAGCTCTGCAGTCAGACTGCTGTTCGAAAGATTTCTATCAGTCTCAGTGGCAGTTGGGCTCTCTCCTACTGTCACTCTATTCAAATCGGAGCTCTGCATTTTCATTGGCTGAGTCAACTACTGAGAATGCTTATTTATTTTATTAATACATATTTTTTTGTTTAATTATTTGTCTCTTACCTCCAATTCTTGTCTTCAGCTTTTCTTTTCTGACTTTTCTTCCTGAACTGTCTCTCTGCTTTCTTCTTTTTGTGTTTCTCTTAAAATTATTATTTTTTGAATACTTTTTCTTCTGAATTTCTATTCCATGTCTTCTGTGTATGTTTATAGTGCTATATATTCATTTGTAAATGACAAATTAAATCCGCTTATGTATAAAAACAAATGTTTTTTAGGAGCTCATATTCCTCTCTCTCTCTCTCTCTCTCTCTCTCTCTCTCTCTCTCAATTCATTTCATTTGTATTGTCAAAGCAATTGGACATACATACACATACATACATATACACTCACCTAAAGGATTATTAGGAACACCTGTTCAATTTCTCATTAATGCAATTATCTAATCAACCAATCACATGGCAGTTGCTTCAATGCATTTAGGGGTGTGGTCCTGGTCAAGACAATCTCCTGAACTCCAAACTGAATGTCTGAATGGGAATGAAAGGTGATTTAAGCAATTTTGAGCGTGGCATGGTTGTTGGTGCCAGACGGGCCGGTCTGAGTATTTCACAATCTGCTCAGTTACTGGGATTTTCACGCACAACCATTTCTAGGGTTTACAAAGAATGGTGTGAAAAGGGAAAAACATCCAGTATGCGGCAGTCCTGTGGGCGAAAATGCCTTGTTGATGCTAGAGGTCAGAGGAGAATGGGCCGACTGATTCAAGCTGATAGAAGAGCAACTTTGACTGAAATAACCACTCGTTACAAACGAGGTATGCAGCAAAGCATTTGTGAAGCCACAACACGTACAACCTTGAGGCGGATGGGCTACAACAGCAGAAGACCCCACCGGGTACCACTCATCTCCACTACAAATAGGAAAAAGAGGTGAGACATTCAGATGGTAGAGTCAGAATTTGGCGTAAACAGAATGAGAACATGGATCCATCATGTCTTGTTACCACTGTGCAGGCTGGTGGTGGTGGTGTAATGGTGTGGGGGATGTCTTCTTGGCACACTTTAGGCCCCTTAGTGCCAATTGGGCATCGTTTAAATGCTACGGCCTACCTGAGCATTGTTTCTGACCATGTCCATCCCTTTTTGACCACCATGTACCCATCCTCTGATGGCTACTTCCAGCAGGATAATGCACCATGTCACAAAGGTCGAATCATTTCAAATTGGTTTCTTGAACATGACAATGAGTTCACTGTACTAAACTGGCCCCCACAGTCACCAGATCTCAACCCAATAGAGCATCTTTGGGATGTGGTGGAACGGGAGCTTCGTGCCCTGGATGTGCATCCCACAAATCTCCATCAACTGCAAGATGCTATCCTATCAATATGGGCCAACATTTCTAAAGAATGCTTACAGCACCTTGTTGAAGCAATGCCACGTAGAATTAAAGCAGTTCTGAAGGCGAAAGGGGGTCAAACACAGTATTAGTATGGTGTTCCTAATAATCCTTTAGGTGAGTTCATCGTAGCTCTTAATACTCTCTTTCTGTCTGGAGGAGATATAATTGAAGTATTGTACACGTACCCGGCTACTTTCAACACCCTTTCCTGCACTGATATTTTTCCCTCCATTTTCCTTTTTTTTTTGTTTTTTTTTGCTGGAAGTTCCGTCAATACCCGCCACCCTTTAAGAGACATCATGCAGCCAGGCCTCTTGGCTTGTGGCCACACCGTCCTGAATGCGCCCAATCTCGTCAGATTTCGGAAGTTAAACGGGGCAGGGCCTGGTCAGTACTTGGATGGGAGACCTCCTAGAAATACCAGGTGCTGCAAGCTTTTTACATCTCCTGGGTAACTTCATCGTAGCTCTTAATACTCTCTTTCTGTCTCCAGGAGATATAATTGAAGAAGTGTACACGTACCCGGCTACTTTCAACACCCTTTCCTGCACTGATATTTTTCCCTCCTTTTTTCTTTTTTTTTTTTTTTTTTCTTGCTGGAAATTCCGTCAATACCCGCCAGCCTTTAAGAGACATCATGCAGCCAGACATCTCCTCTTGCGGCCACACCGTCCTGAACGTGCCCGATCTTGTCAGATCTCGGAAGCTAAACGGGGCAGGACCTGGTCAGTACTTAAATGTGAGACCTCCAGGAAATACCAGGTGCTGCCAGCTTTTTACGTCTCCTGGGGAACTTCATCGTAGCTCTTTATACTCTCTTTCTGTCTGGAGAAGATATAATTGAAGGATTGTACACGTACCCGGCTACTTTCAACACCCTTTGCTGCACTGGTATTTTTCCCTCTATTTTTCTTTTTTTTTTTTGCTGCCAGTTCCGTCAATACCCGCCAGCCTTTAAGAGACATCATGCAGCCAGGCCTCTCGGCTTGCGGCCACACCATCCTGAACGCGCCCGATCTCGTCAGATCTCGGAAGCTAAACGGGGCAGGACCTGGTCAGTACATGAATGTGAGACCTCCTGGAAATACCTCGTGCTGCAAGCTTTTACGTCTCCTGGGTAACTTTATCGTAGCTCTTAATACTCTCTATCTGTCTGGAGGAGATATAATTGAAGTATTGTACACGTACCCAGCTACTGTCAACACCCTTTGCTGTACTGATATTTTTCCATCCATTTCTTTTTTTTTTTTTTTTTTGCTTGAAGTTCTGTCAATACCCGCCAAACTTTAAGAGACATCATGCAGCCAGGCCTTTCGGCTTGTGGCCACACCGTCCTGAATGCGCCCGATCTCGTCAGATCTTGGAAGCTAAACGGGGCAGGGCCTGGTCAGTACTTGGATGGGAGACCTCCTAGAAATACCAGGTGCTGCAAGCTTTTTACGTCTCCTGGGTAACTTCATCGTAGCTCTTAATACTCTCTTTCTGTCTCCAGGAGATATAATTGAAGAATTGTACACGTACCCGGCTACTTTCAACACCCTTTCCTGCACTGATATTTTTCCCTCCATTTTTCCATTTTTTTTTTTTTTTTTTTGCTGGAAATTCCGTCAATACCCGCCAGCCTATAAGAGACATCATGCAGCCAGGCATCTCGGCTTGCGGCCACACCATCCTGAACTCGCCCGATCTCGTCAGATCTTGGAAGCTAAACGGGGCAGGACCTGGTCGGTACATGAATGTGAAACCTCCTGGAAATACCTGGTGCTGCAAGCTTTTACGTCTCCTGGGTAACTTTATCGTAGCTCTTAATACTCTCTATCTGTCTGGAGGAGATATAATTGAAGTATTGTACACGTACCCAGCTACTGTCAACACCCTTTGCTGCACTGATATTTTTCCATCCATTTTTCTTTTTTTTTTTTTTTTTTGCTGGAAGTTCCGTCAATACCCGCCAACCTTTAAGAGACATCATGCAGCCAGGCCTCTCGGCTTGCGGCCACACCGTCCTGAATGCGCCCGATCTCGTCAGATCTCGGAAGCTAAACGGGGCAAGGCCTGGTCAGTACTTGGATGGGAGACCTCCTAGAAATACCAGGTGCTGCAAGCCTTTTACGTCTCCTGGGTAACTTCATCGTAGCTCTTAATACTCTCTTTCTGTCTCCAGGAGATATAATTGAAGAATTGTACACGTACTAGGCTACTTTCAACACCCTTTGCTGCACTGGTATATTTCCCTCTATTTTTCTTTTTTTTTTTTGCTGGCAGTTCCGTCAATACCCGCCAGCCTTTAAGAGACATCATGCAGCCAGACATCTCCTCTTGCGGCCACACCGTCCTGAACGTGCCCGATCTTGTCAGATCTCGGAAGCTAAACGGGGCAGGACCTGGTCAGTACTTAAATGTGAGACCTCCAGGAAATACCAGGTGCTGCCAGCTTTTTACGTCTCCTGGGTAACTTCATCGTAGCTCTTAATACTCTCTTTCTGTCTGGAGGAGACATAATTGAAGAATTGTACACGTACCCGGCTACTTTCAACACCCATTGCTGCACTGGTATTTCTCCCTCCATTTCTCTTTTTTTTTTTGCTGGATGTTCCGTCAAAACCCGCCAACCATTAAGAGACATCATGCAGCCCGGCCTCTTGGCTTGCAGCCACACCGTCCTGAACGCCCCCGATCTCATCAGATCTTGGAATTTAAACGGGGCAGGGCCTGGTCAGTACTTGGATGGGTGACCTCCTGGAAATGCCAGGTGCTGCAAGCTTTTTACGTCTCCTGGGTAACTTCATCGTAGCTCTTAATACTCTCTTTCTGTCTGGAGGAGATATAATTGAAGAATTGTACACGTACCCGGCTACTTTCAACACCCTTTCCTGCACTGGTATATTTCCCTCTATTTTTCTTTTTTTTTTTTGCTGGCAGTTCCGTCAATACCCGCCAGCCTTTAAGAGACATCATGCAGCCAGCCATCTTGGCTTGCGGCCACACCATCCTGAACGCGCCCGATCTCGTCAGATCTCGGAAGCTGAACGGGGCAGGACCTGGTCAGTACTTGGATGGGAGACCTCCTGGAAATACCTGGTGCTGCAAGCTTTTACGTCTCCTGGGTAACTTTATCGTAGCTCTTAATTCTCTCTTTCTGTCTGGAGGAGATATAAGTGAAGAATTGTACACGTACCCGGCTACTTTCAACACCCTTTGCTGCACTGATATTTTTCCCTCCATTTTTCTATTTTTTTTTTTTTTTTTTTTGCTGGAAATTCCGTCAATACCCGCCATCCTTTAAGAGACATCATGCAGCCAGGCATCTTGGCTTGCGGCCACACCATCCTGAACGCGCCCGATCTCGTCAGATCTCGGAAGCTAAACGGGGAAGGACCTGGTCAGTATTTGGTTGGGTGACTTCCTGGAAATACCAGGTGCTGCAAGCTTTTTACCTCTCCTGGGTAACTTCATCGTAGCTCTTAATACTCTCTTTCAGTCTGGAGGAGATATTATTGAAGAATTGTACACGTACCCGGCTACTTTCAACAGCCTTTGCTGCACTGATATTTTTCCCTCCATTTTTCTTTTTTTTTTTTTTTTTTTGCTGGAAGTTCCGTCAATACCCACCAGCCTAAAGAGACATCATGCAGCCGGGCCTCTTGGCTTTCGGCCACACCGTCCTGAACGCGCACGATATCGTCAGATCTCTGAAGCTAAACGGGCCAGGGCCTGGTCAGTACTTAGATTGGAGACCTCCTGGAAATACCTGGTGCTGCAAGCTTTTTACGTCTCCTGTGAAACTTCATCGTAGCTCTTAATACTCTCTATCTGTCTGGAGGAGATATAATTGAAGTATTGTACACGTACCCGGCTACTTTCAACAGCCTTTGCTACACTGATATTTTTCCCTCCATTTTTCATTTTTTTTTTTGCTGGAAGTTCCGTCAATACCCGCCAACCTTTAAGAGACATCATGCAGCCAGGCCTCTCGGCTTGTGGCCACACCGTCCTGAATGCGCCCGATCTCGTAAGATCTCGGAAGCTAAACGGGGCAGGGCCTGGTCAGTACTTGGATGGCTGACCTCCTAGAAATACCAGGTGCTGCAAGCTTTTTACGTCTCCTGGGTAACTTCATCGTAGCTCTTAATACTCTCTTTCTGTCTGCAGGAGATATAATTGAAGAATTGTACACGTACCCGGCTACTTTCAACACCCTTTGCTGCACTGGTATTTCTCCCTCCATTTCTCTTTTTTTTTTTTGCTGGATGTTCCGTCAAAACCCGCCAACTATTAAGAGACATCATGCAGCCAGGCCTCTTGGCTTGCAGCCACACCGTCCTGAACGCCCCCGATCTCATCAGATCTTGGAATTTAAACGGGGCAGGGCCTGGTCAGTACTTGGATGGGTGACCTCCTGAAAATGCCAGGTGCTGCAAGCTTTTTACGTCTCCTGGGTAACTTCATCGTAGCTCTTAATACTCTCTTTCTGTCCGGAGGAGATATAATTGAAGAATTGTACACGTACCCGGCTACTTTCAAAACCCATTACTGCACTGATATTTTTCCCTCCATTTCTCTTTTTTTTTTTTTGCTGGCTGTTCCGTCAATACCCGCCTGCCTTTAAGAGACATCATGCAGCCAGGCATCTTGGCTTGCGGCCACACCGTCCTGAACGCGCCCGATCTCGTCAGATCTCGGAAGCCAAACGGGGCAGGGCCTTGTCAGTACTTGGATGGGTGTCCTCCTGGAAATACCAGGTGCTGCAAGCTTTTTACGTCTCCTGGGTAACTTCATCGTTGCTCTTAATACTCTCTTTCAGTCTGGAGGAGATATAATTGAAGAATTGTACACGTACCTGGCTACTTTCAACACCCTTTGCTGCACTGATATTTTTACCACCATTTCTCTTGTTTTTTATTTGCTGGATGTTCCGTCAATACCCGCCAGCCATTAAGAGACATCATGCAGCCAGGCCTCTTGGCTTGCGTACACACAGTCCTGAACGCGCCCGATCACGGAAGATCTCGGAAACTAAACGGGGCAGGACCTGGTCAGTACTTGGATGGGAGATCTTCTGGAAATACCAGGTGCTGCCAGCTTTTTACGTCTCCTGGGGAACTTCATCGTAGCTCTTAATACTCTCTTTCTGTCTGGAGAATATATAATTGAAGAATTGTACACGTACCCGGCTACTTTCAACACCCATTGCTGCACTGATATTTTTCCCTCTATTTTTCTTTTTTTTTTTTGCTGGCAGTTCCGTCGATACCCGCCAGGCTTTAAGAGACATCATGCAGGCAGGCCTCTTGGCTTGCAGCCACACCGTCCTGAACGCCCCCGATCTCATCAGATCTTGGAATTTAAACGGGGCAGGGCCTGGTCAGTACTTGGATGGGTGACCTCCTGGAAATGCCAGGTGCTGCAAGCTTTTTACGTCTCCTGGGTAACTTCATCGTAGCTCTTAATACTCTCTTTCTGTCTGGAGGAGATATAATTGAAGAATTGTACACGTACCCGGCTACTTTTAACACCCTTTGCTGCACTGGTATTTTTCCCTCTATTTTTCTTTTTTTTTTTTGCTGGCAGTTCCGTCAATACCCGCCAGCCTTTAAGAGACATCATGCAGCCAGGCCTCTTGGCTTGCGGCCACACCGTCCTGAACACGCCCGATCTCGTCAGATCTCGGAAGCTAAACGGGGCAGGACCTGGTCAGTACTTGGATGGGAGACCTCCTGGAAATACCTGGTGCTGCAAGCTTTTTACATCTCCTGGGAAACTTCATCGTAGCTCTTAATACTCTCTATCTGTCTGGAGGAGATATAATTGAAGTATTGTACACGTACCCGGCTATTTTCAACAGCCTTTGCTGCACTGATATTTTTCCCTCCATTTTCCATTTTTTTTTTTTTTTTTTTTGCTGGAAGTTCCGTCAATACCCGCCAGCCTTTAAGAGACATCATGCAGCCAGGCCTCTTGACTTGCGGCCACACCGTCCTGAGCGCGCCCGATCTCGTCAGATCTCGGAAGCTAAACGGGGCAGGACCTGGTCAGTACTTGAATGTGAGACCTCCTGGAAATACCAGGTGCTGCAAGCTTTTACGTCTCCTGGGTAACTTTATCGTAGCTCTTAATACTCTCTATCTGTCTGGAGGAGATATAATTGAAGTATTGTACACGTACCCAGCTACTGTCAACACCATTTGCTGCACTGATATTTTTCCATCCATTTTTCTTTTTTTTTTTTTTTTTTGCTGGAAGTTCCGTCAATACCCGCCAACCTTTAAGAGACATCATGCAGCCAGGCCTCTCGGCTTGCGGCCACACCGTCCTGAATGCGCCCGATCTCGTCAGATCTCGGAAGCTAAACGGGGCAGGACCTGGTCAGTACTTGGATGGGAGACCTCCTAGAAATACCAGGTGCTGCAAGCTTTTTACGTCTCCTGGGTAACTTCATCGTAGCTCTTAATACTCTCTCTCTGTCTGGAGGAGATATAATTGAAGTATTGTACACGTATCCAGCTACTGTCAACACCCTTTGCTGCACTGATATTTTTCCATCCATTTTTCTTTTTTCTTTTTTTCTTTTTTTTTTTTGCTGGAAGTTCCGTCAATACCCGCCAACCTTTAAGAGACATCATGCAGCCAGGCCTGTCGGCTTGTGGCCACACCGTCCTGAATGCGCCCGATCTCGTCAGATCTCGGAAGCTTAACGGGGCAGGGCCTGGTCAGTACTTGGAAGTGAGACCTCCTTGAAATACCAGGTGCTGCAAGCTTTTTACGTCTCCTGGGTAACTTCATCGTAGCTCTTAATACTCTCTCTCTGTCTGGAGGAGATATAATTGAAGTATTGTACACGTATCCAGCTACTTTCAACACCCTTTCCTGCACTGATATTTTTCCCTCCATTTTTCTATTTTTTTTTTTTTTTTTTTTGCTGGAAATTCCGTCAATACTCGCCAGCCTTTAAGAGACATCATGCAGCCATGCATCTCGGCTTGCGGCCACACCATCCTGAACGCGCCCGATCTCGTCAGATCTCGGAAGCTAAACGGGGCAGGACCTGGTCAGTAAATGAGTGTGAGACCTCCTGGAAATACCTGGTGCTGCAAGCTTTTACGTCTTCTGGGTAACTTTATCGTAGCTCTTAATACTCTCTATCTGTCTGGAGGAGATATAATTGAAGTATTGTACACGTACCCAGCTACTGTCAACACCCTTTGCTGCACTGATATTTTTCCATCCATTTTTCTTTTTTTTTTTTTTTTTTGCTGGAAGTTCCGTCAATACCCGCCAACCTTTAAGAGACATCATGCAGCCAGGCCTCTTGGCTTGCGGCCACACCGTCCTGAATGCGCCCGATCTCGTCAGATCTCGGAAGCTAAACGGGGCAGGACCTGGTCAGTACTTGGATGGGAGACCTCCTAGAAATACCAGGTGCTGCAAGCTTTTTACGTCTCCTGGGTAACTTCATCGTAGCTCTTAATACTCTCTCTCTGTCTGGAGGAGATATAATTGAAGTATTGTACACGTATCCAGCTACTGTCAACACCCTTTGCTGCACTGATATTTTTCCATCCATTTTTCTTTTTTCTTTTTTTCTTTTTTTTTTTTGCTGGAAGTTCCGTCAATACCCGCCAACCTTTAAGAGACATCATGCAGCCAGGCCTTTCGGCTTGTGGCCACACCGTCCTGAATGCGCCCGATCTCGTCAGATCTCGGAAGCTAAACGGGGCAGGACCTGGTCAGTACATGGAAGTGAGACCTCCTGGAAATACCTAGTGCTGCAAGCTTTTACGTCTCCTGGGTAACTTTATCGTAGCTCTTAATACTCTCTTTCTGTCTGGAGAAGATATAATTGAAGAATTGTACACGTACCCGTCTACTTTCAACACCCTTTGCTGCACTGGTATTTTTCCCTCTATTTTTATTTTTTTGTTTTGCTGGCAGTTCCGTCAAAACCCGCCAGCCTTTAAGAGACATCATGCAGCCAGGCATCTCGGCTTGCGGCCACACCATCCTGAACGCGCCCGATCTCGTCAGATCTCGGAAGCTAAACGGGGCAGGACCTGGTCAGTACATGAATGTGAGACCTCCTGGAAATACCTTGTGCTGCAAGCTTTTACGTCTCCTGGGTAACTTTA
Organism: Amia ocellicauda; assembly: GCF_036373705.1. Taxonomy (NCBI): domain Eukaryota; kingdom Metazoa; phylum Chordata; class Actinopteri; order Amiiformes; family Amiidae; genus Amia; species Amia ocellicauda. The sequence goes on from NW_027102668.1 coordinate 70,140, forward strand.
TCGTAGCTCTTAATACTCTCTATCTGTCTGGAGGAGATTTAATTGAAGTATTGTACACGTACCCAGCTACTGTCAACACCCTTTGCTTCACTGGTATATTTACCTCTATTTTTCTTTTTTTTTTTGCTGGCAGTTCCGTCAATACCCGCCAGCCTTTAAGAGACATCATGCAGCCAGGCATCTTGGCTTGCGGCCACACTATCCTGAACGCGGCCGATCTCGTCAGATCTTGGAAGCTAAACGGGGCAGGACCTGGTCAGTACATGGAAGTGAGACCTCCTGGAAATACCTAGTGCTGCAAGCTTTTACGTCTCCTGGGTAACTTTATCGTAGCTCTTAATACTCTCTTTCTGTCTGGAGAAGATATAATTGAAGAATTGTACACGTACCCGTCTACTTTCAACACCCTTTGCTGCACTGGTATTTTTCCCTCTATTTTTCTTTTTTTGTTTTGCTGGCAGTTCCGTCAATACCCGCCAGCCTTTAAGAGACATCATGCAGCCAGGCATCTCGGCTTGCGGCCACACCATCCTGAACACGCCTGATCTCGTCAGATCTCGGAAGCTAAACGGGGCAGGACCTGGTCAGTACATGAATGTGAGACCTCCTGGAAATACCTGGTGCTGCAAGCTTTTACGTCTCCTGGGTAACTTTATCGTAGCTCTTAATACTCTCTATCTGTCTGGAGGAGATATAATTGAAGAATTGTACACGTACCCGGCTACCTTCAACACGCTTTGCTGCACTGATATTTGTCCCTCCATTTTTCTTTTTTCTTTTGTTTTTTGCTGGAAGTTCCATCAATACCCTCCAGCCTTTAAGAGACATCATGCAGCCAGGCCTCTTGGCTTGAGGCCACACCGTCCTGAAGACGCAAGATCTCGTCAGATCTCGGAAGAAAAACTGGGCAGGGCCTGGTCAGTAATTGGATGGGTGACCTCTTGGAAATACCAGGTGCTGAAAGCTTTTTACATCTCCTGGGTAACTTCATCGTAGCTCTTAATACTCTCATTCAGTCTGGAGGAGATATAATTGTAGAATTGTACATGTACCCGGCTACTTTCAACACCCTGTCCTGCACTGATATTTTTCCCTCCATTTTTCTATTTATTTATTTTTTATTTTTTGCTGGAAGTTCCGTCAATACCCGCCAGCCTTTAAGAGACATCATGCAGCCAGGCTTCTTAGCTTGCGGCCACACCGTCCTGAACGCGCCCGATCTCGTCAGATCTCGGAAGCTAACGGGGCAGGGCCTGGTCAGTACTTGGATGGGTGACCTCCTGGAAATACCAGGTGCTGCAAGCTTTTTACGTCTCCTGGGTAACTTTATCGTAGCTCTTAATACTCTCTTTCAGTCTGCAGGAGATATTATTGAAGAATTGTACACGTACCCGGCTACTTTCAACACCCTTTCCTGCACTGATATTTTTCCCTCCATTTTTCTATTTTTTTTTTTTTTTTTTTGCTGGAAGTTCCGTCAATACCCGCCAACCTTTAAGAGACATCATGCAGCCAGGCCTTTCGGCTTGTGGCCACACCGTCCTGAATGCGCCCGATCTCGTCAGATCCGGAAGCTAAACGGGGCAGGGCCTGGTCAGTACTTGGATGGGAGACCTCCTAGAAATACCAGGTGCTGCAAGCTTTTTACGTCTCCTGGGTAACTTCATCGTAGCTCTTAATACTCTCTCTCTGTCTGGAGGAGATATAATTGAAGTATTGTACACGTATCCAGCTACTGTCAACACCCTTTGCTGCACTGATATTTTTCCATCCATTTTTCTTTTTTCTTTTTTTCTTTTTTTTTTTTGCTGGAAGTTCCGTCAATACCCGCCAACCTTTAAGAGACATCATGCAGCCAGGCCTTTCGGCTTGTGGCCACACCGTCCTGAATGCGCCCGATCTCGTCAGATCTCGGAAGCTAAACGGGGCAGGACCTGGTCAGTACATGGAAGTGAGACCTCCTGGAAATACCTAGTGCTGCAAGCTTTTACGTCTCCTGGGTAACTTTATCGTAGCTCTTAATACTCTCTTTCTGTCTGGAGAAGATATAATTGAAGAATTGTACACGTACCCGTCTACTTTCAACACCCTTTGCTGCACTGGTATTTTTCCCTCTATTTTTCTTTTTTTGTTTTGCTGGCAGTTCCGTCAAAACCCGCCAGCCTTTAAGAGACATCATGCAGCCAGGCATCTCGGCTTGCGGCCACACCATCCTGAACGCGCCCGATCTCGTCAGATCTCGGAAGCTAAACGGGGCAGGACCTGGTCAGTACATGAATGTGAGACCTCCTGGAAATACCTTGTGCTGCAAGCTTTTACGTCTCCTGGGTAACTTTATCGTAGCTCTTAATACTCTCTATCTGTCTGGAGGAGATTTAATTGAAGTATTGTACACGTACCCAGCTACTGTCAACACCCTTTGCTTCACTGGTATATTTACCTCTATTTTTCTTTTTTTTTTTGCTGGCAGTTCCGTCAATACCCGCCAGCCTTTAAGAGACATCATGCAGCCAGGCATCTTGGCTTGCGGCCACACTATCCTGAACGCGGCCGATCTCGTCAGATCTTGGAAGCTAAACGGGGCAGGACCTGGTCAGTACATGGAAGTGAGACCTCCTGGAAATACCTAGTGCTGCAAGCTTTTACGTCTCCTGGGTAACTTTATCGTAGCTCTTAATACTCTCTTTCTGTCTGGAGAAGATATAATTGAAGAATTGTACACGTACCCGTCTACTTTCAACACCCTTTGCTGCACTGGTATTTTTCCCTCTATTTTTCTTTTTTTGTTTTGCTGGCAGTTCCGTCAATACCCGCCAGCCTTTAAGAGACATCATGCAGCCAGGCATCTCGGCTTGCGGCCACACCATCCTGAACACGCCTGATCTCGTCAGATCTCGGAAGCTAAACGGGGCAGGACCTGGTCAGTACATGAATGTGAGACCTCCTGGAAATACCTGGTGCTGCAAGCTTTTACGTCTCCTGGGTAACTTTATCGTAGCTCTTAATACTCTCTATCTGTCTGGAGGAGATATAATTGAAGAATTGTACACGTACCCGGCTACCTTCAACACGCTTTGCTGCACTGATATTTGTCCCTCCATTTTTCTTTTTTCTTTTGTTTTTTGCTGGAAGTTCCATCAATACCCTCCAGCCTTTAAGAGACATCATGCAGCCAGGCCTCTTGGCTTGAGGCCACACCGTCCTGAAGACGCAAGATCTCGTCAGATCTCGGAAGAAAAACTGGGCAGGGCCTGGTCAGTAATTGGATGGGTGACCTCTTGGAAATACCAGGTGCTGAAAGCTTTTTACATCTCCTGGGAAACTTCATCGTAGCTCTTAATACTCTCATTCAGTCTGGAGGAGATATAATTGTAGAATTGTACATGTACCCGGCTACTTTCAACACCCTGTCCTGCACTGATATTTTTCCCTCCATTTTTCTATTTATTTATTTTTTATTTTTTGCTGGAAGTTCCGTCAATACCCGCCAGCCTTTAAGAGACATCATGCAGCCAGGCTTCTTAGCTTGCGGCCACACCGTCCTGAACGCGCCCGATCTCGTCAGATCTCGGAAGCTAACGGGGCAGGGCCTGGTCAGTACTTGGATGGGTGACCTCCTGGAAATACCAGGTGCTGCAAGCTTTTTACGTCTCCTGGGTAACTTTATCGTAGCTCTTAATACTCTCTTTCAGTCTGCAGGAGATATTATTGAAGAATTGTACACGTACCCGGCTACTTTCAACACCCTTTCCTGCACTGATATTTTTCCCTCCATTTTTCTATTTTTTTTTTTTTTTTTTTGCTGGAAGTTCCGTCAATACCCGCCAACCTTTAAGAGACATCATGCAGCCAGGCCTTTCGGCTTGTGGCCACACCGTCCTGAATGCGCCCGATCTCGTCAGATCCGGAAGCTAAACGGGGCAGGGCCTGGTCAGTACTTGGATGGGAGACCTCCTAGAAATACCAGGTGCTGCAAGCTTTTTACGTCTCCTGGGTAACTTCATCGTAGCTCTTAATACTCTCTTTCTGTCTCCAGGAGATATAATTGAAGAATTGTACACGTACCCGGCTACTTTCAACACCCTTTGCTGCACTGGTACTTTTCCCTCTATTTTTATTTTTTTGTTTTGCTGGCAGTTCCGTCAAAACCCGCCAGCCTTTAAGAGACATCATGCAGCCAGGCATCTCGGCTTGCGGCCACACCATCCTGAACGCGCCCGATCTCGTCAGATCTCGGAAGCTAAACGGGGCAGGACCTGGTCAGTACATGAATGTGAGACCTCCTGGAAATACCTTGTGCTGCAAGCTTTTACGTCTCCTGGGTAACTTTATCGTAGCTCTTAATACTCTCTATCTGTCTGGAGGAGATTTAATTGAAGTATTGTACACGTACCCAGCTACTGTCAACACCCTTTGCTTCACTGGTATATTTACCTCTATTTTTCTTTTTTTTTTTGCTGGCAGTTCCGTCAATACCCGCCAGCCTTTAAGAGACATCATGCAGCCAGGCATCTTGGCTTGCGGCCACACTATCCTGAACGCGGCCGATCTCGTCAGATCTTGGAAGCTAAACGGGGCAGGACCTGGTCAGTACATGGAAGTGAGACCTCCTGGAAATACCTAGTGCTGCAAGCTTTTACGTCTCCTGGGTAACTTTATCGTAGCTCTTAATACTCTCTTTCTGTCTGGAGAAGATATAATTGAAGAATTGTACACGTACCCGTCTACTTTCAACACCCTTTGCTGCACTGGTATTTTTCCCTCTATTTTTCTTTTTTTGTTTTGCTGGCAGTTCCGTCAATACCCGCCAGCCTTTAAGAGACATCATGCAGCCAGGCATCTCGGCTTGCGGCCACACCATCCTGAACACGCCTGATCTCGTCAGATCTCGGAAGCTAAACGGGGCAGGACCTGGTCAGTACATGAATGTGAGACCTCTTGGAAATACCAGGTGCTGAAAGCTTTTTACATCTCCTGGGAAACTTCATCGTAGCTCTTAATACTCTCATTCAGTCTGGAGGAGATATAATTGTAGAATTGTACATGTACCCGGCTACTTTCAACACCCTGTCCTGCACTGATATTTTTCCCTCCATTTTTCTATTTATTTATTTTTTATTTTTTGCTGGAAGTTCCGTCAATACCCGCCAGCCTTTAAGAGACATCATGCAGCCAGGCTTCTTAGCTTGCGGCCACACCGTCCTGAACGCGCCCGATCTCGTCAGATCTCGGAAGCTAACGGGGCAGGGCCTGGTCAGTACTTGGATGGGTGACCTCCTGGAAATACCAGGTGCTGCAAGCTTTTTACGTCTCCTGGGTAACTTTATCGTAGCTCTTAATACTCTCTTTCAGTCTGCAGGAGATATTATTGAAGAATTGTACACGTACCCGGCTACTTTCAACACCCTTTCCTGCACTGATATTTTTCCCTCCATTTTTCTATTTTTTTTTTTTTTTTTTTGCTGGAAGTTCCGTCAATACCCGCCAACCTTTAAGAGACATCATGCAGCCAGGCCTTTCGGCTTGTGGCCACACCGTCCTGAATGCGCCCGATCTCGTCAGATCCGGAAGCTAAACGGGGCAGGGCCTGGTCAGTACTTGGATGGGAGACCTCCTAGAAATACCAGGTGCTGCAAGCTTTTTACGTCTCCTGGGTAACTTCATCGTAGCTCTTAATACTCTCTTTCTGTCTCCAGGAGATATAATTGAAGAATTGTACACGTACCCGGCTACTTTCAACACCCTTTGCTGCACTGGTATATTTCCCTCTATTTTTCTTTTTTTTTTTTGCTGGCAGTTCCGTCAATACCCGCCAGCCTTTAAGAGACATCATGCAGCCAGGCATCTCGGCTTGCGGCCACACCATCATGAACTCGCCCGGTCTCGTCAGATCTTGGAAGCTAAACGGGGCAGGACCTGGTCGGTACATGAATGTGAGACCTCCTGGAAATACCTGGTGCTGCAAGCCTTTTACGTCTCCTGGGTAACTTTATCGTAGCTCTTAATACTCTCTATCTGTCTGGAGGAGATATAATTGAAGTATTGTACACGTACCCAGCTACTGTCAACACCCTTTGCTGCACTGATATTTTTCCATCCATTTTTCTTTTTTTTTTTTTTTTTTACTGGAAGTTCCGTCAATACCCGCCAACCTTTAAGAGACATCATGCAGCCAGGCCTCTCGGCTTGCGGCCACACCGTCCTGAATGCGCCCGATCTCGTCAGATCTCGGAAGCTAAACGGGGCAGGGCCTGGTCAGTACTTGGATGGGAGACCTCCTAGAAATACCAGGTGCTGCAAGCCTTTTACGTCTCCTGGGTAACTTCATCGTAGCTCTTAATACTCTCTTTCTGTCTCCAGGAGATATAATTGAAGAATTGTACACGTACTAGGCTACTTTCAACACCCTTTGCTGCACTGATATTTTTCCCTCCATTTTTCTTTTTCTTTTTTTTTTTTGCTGGCAGTTCCGTCGATACCCGCCAGCCTTTAAGAGACATCATGCAGCCAGGCCTCTTGGCTTGCAGCCACACCGTCCTGAACGCCCCCGATCTCATCAGATCTTGGAATTTAAACGGGGCAGGGCCTGGTCAGTACTTGGATGGGTGACCTCCTGGAAATGCCAGGTGCTGCAAGCTTTTTACGTCTCCTGGGTAACTTCATCGTAGCTCTTAATACTCTCTTTCTGTCTGGAGGAGATATAATTGAAGAATTGTACACGTACCCGGCTACTTTCAACACCCTTTGCTGCACTGGTATTTTTCCCTCTATTTTTCTTTTTTTTTTTTGCTGGCAGTTCGTCAATACCCGCCAGCCTTTAAGAGACATCATGCAGCCAGGCCTCTTGGCTTGCGGCCACACCGTCCTGAACACGCCCGATCTCGTCAGATCTCGGAAGCTAAACGGGGCAGGGCCTGGTCAGTACTTGGATGGGAGACCTCCTGGAAATACCTGGTGCTGCAAGCTTTTTACGTCTCCTGGGAAACTTCATCGTAGCTCTTAATACTCTCTATCTGTCTGGAGGAGATATAATTGAAGTATTGTACACGTACCCGGCTATTTTCAACAGCCTTTGCTGCACTGATATTTTTCCCTCCATTTTCCTTTTTTTTTTTTTTTTTTTTTTTGCTGGAAGTTCCGTGAATACCCGCCAGCCTTTAAGAGACATCATGCAGCCAGGCATCTCGGCTTGCGGCCACACCATCCTGAACTCGCCCGATCTCGTCAGATCTTGGAAGCTAAACGGGGCAGGACCTGGTCAGTACATGAATGTGAGACCTCCTGGAAATACCTGGTGCTGCAAGCTTTTACGTCTCCTGGGTAACTTTATCGTAGCTCTTAATACTCTCTATCTGTCTGGAGGAGATATAATTGAAGAATTGTACACGTACCCGGCTACCTTCAACACGCTTTGCTGCACTGATATTTGTCCCTCCATTTTTCTTTTTTCTTTTGTTTTTTGCTGGAAGTTCCATCAATACCCTCCAGCCTTTAAGAGACATCATGCAGCCAGGCCTCTTGGCTTGAGGCCACACCGTCCTGAAGACGCAAGATCTCGTCAGATCTCGGAAGAAAAACTGGGCAGGGCCTGGTCAGTAATTGGATGGGTGACCTCTTGGAAATACCAGGTGCTGAAAGCTTTTTACATCTCCTGGGTAACTTCATCGTAGCTCTTAATACTCTCATTCAGTCTGGAGGAGATATAATTGTAGAATTGTACATGTACCCGGCTACTTTCAACACCCTGTCCTGCACTGATATTTTTCCCTCCATTTTTCTATTTATTTATTTTTTATTTTTTGCTGGAAGTTCCGTCAATACCCGCCAGCCTTTAAGAGACATCATGCAGCCAGGCTTCTTAGCTTGCGGCCACACCGTCCTGAACGCGCCCGATCTCGTCAGATCTCGGAAGCTAACGGGGCAGGGCCTGGTCAGTACTTGGATGGGTGACCTCCTGGAAATACCAGGTGCTGCAAGCTTTTTACGTCTCCTGGGTAACTTTATCGTAGCTCTTAATACTCTCTTTCAGTCTGCAGGAGATATTATTGAAGAATTGTACACGTACCCGGCTACTTTCAACACCCTTTCCTGCACTGATATTTTTCCCTCCATTTTTCTATTTTTTTTTTTTTTTTTTTGCTGGAAGTTCCGTCAATACCCGCCAACCTTTAAGAGACATCATGCAGCTAGGCCTTTCGGCTTGTGGCCACACCGTCCTGAATGCGCCCGATCTCGTCAGATCCGGAAGCTAAACGGGGCAGGGCCTGGTCAGTACTTGGATGGGAGACCTCCTAGAAATACCAGGTGCTGCAAGCTTTTTACGTCTCCTGGGTAACTTCATCGTAGCTCTTAATACTCTCTTTCTGTCTCCAGGAGATATAATTGAAGAATTGTACACGTACCCGGCTACTTTCAACACCCTTTGCTGCACTGGTATATTTCCCTCTATTTTTCTTTTTTTTTTTTGCTGGCAGTTCCGTCAATACCCGCCAGCCTTTAAGAGACATCATGCAGCCAGGCATCTCGGCTTGCGGCCACACCATCATGAACTCGCCCGGTCTCGTCAGATCTTGGAAGCTAAACGGGGCAGGACCTGGTCGGTACATGAATGTGAGACCTCCTGGAAATACCTGGTGCTGCAAGCCTTTTACGTCTCCTGGGTAACTTTATCGTAGCTCTTAATACTCTCTATCTGTCTGGAGGAGATATAATTGAAGTATTGTACACGTACCCAGCTACTGTCAACACCCTTTGCTGCACTGATATTTTTCCATCCATTTTTCTTTTTTTTTTTTTTTTTTGCTGGAAGTTCCGTCAATACCCGCCAACCTTTAAGAGACATCATGCAGCCAGGCCTCTCGGCTTGCGGCCACACCGTCCTGAATGCGCCCGATCTCGTCAGATCTCGGAAGCTAAACGGGGCAGGGCCTGGTCAGTACTTCGATGGGAGACCTCCTAGAAATACCAGGTGCTGCAAGCCTTTTACGTCTCCTGGGTAACTTCATCGTAGCTCTTAATACTCTCTTTCTGTCTCCAGGAGATATAATTGAAGAATTGTACACGTACTAGGCTACTTTCAACACCCTTTGCTGCACTGATATTTTTCCCTCCATTTTTCTTTTTCTTTTTTTTTTTTGCTGGCAGTTCCGTTGATACCCGCCAGCCTTTAAGAGACATCATGCAGCCAGGCCTCTTGGCTTGCAGCCACACCGTCCTGAACGCCCCCGATCTCATCAGATCTTGGAATTTAAACGGGGCAGGGCCTGGTCAGTACTTGGATGGGTGACCTCCTGGAAATGCCAGGTGCTGCAAGCTTTTTACGTCTCCTGGGTAACTTCATCGTAGCTCTTAATACTCTCTTTCTGTCTGGAGGAGATATAATTGAAGAATTGTACACGTACCCGGCTACTTTCAACACCCTTTGCTGCACTGGTATTTTTCCCTCTATTTTTCTTTTTTTTTTTTGCTGGCAGTTCGTCAATACCCGCCAGCCTTTAAGAGACATCATGCAGCCAGGCCTCTTGGCTTGCGGCCACACCGTCCTGAACACGCCCGATCTCGTCAGATCTCGGAAGCTAAACGGGGCAGGGCCTGGTCAGTACTTGGATGGGAGACCTCCTGGAAATACCTGGTGCTGCAAGCTTTTTACGTCTCCTGGGAAACTTCATCGTAGCTCTTAATACTCTCTATCTGTCTGGAGGAGATATAATTGAAGTATTGTACACGTACCCGGCTATTTTCAACAGCCTTTGCTGCACTGATATTTTTCCCTCCATTTTCCATTTTTTTTTTTTTTTTTTTTTGCTGGAAGTTCCGTCAATACCCGCCAGCCTTTAAGAGACATCATGCAGCCAGGCCTCTTGGCTTGCGGCCACACCGTCCTGAGCGCGCCCGATCTCGTCAGATCTCGGAAGCTAACGGGGCAGGGCCTGGTCAGTACTTGGATGGCTGACCTCCTGGAAATACCAGGTGCTGCTAGCTTTTTACGTCTCCTGGGTAACTTCATCATAGCTCTTAATACTCTCTGTCAGTCTGTAGGAGATATTATTGAAGAATTGTACACGTACCCGGCTACTTTCAAAACCCTTTGCTGCACTGATATTTTTCACTCCATTTTTCTTTTTTCTTTTTTTTTTTGCTGGAAGTTCCGTCAATACCCGTAAGCCTTAAAGAGACATCATGCAGCCGGGCCTCTCGGCTTTCGGCAACACCGTCCTGAACGCGCATGATATCGTCAGATCTCGGAAGCTAAACGGGGCAGGACCTGGTCAGTACTTGAATGTGAGACCTCCTGGAAATACCAGGTGCTGCAAGCTTTTACGTCTCCTGGGTAACTTTATCGTAGCTCTTAATACTCTCTATCTGTCTGGAGGAGATACAATTGAAGTATTGTACACGTACCCAGCTACTGTCAACACCATTTGCTGCACTGATATTTTTCCATCCATTTTTCTTTTTTTTTTTTTTTTTTGCTGGAAGTTCCGTCAATACCCGCCAACCTTTAAGAGACATCATGCAGCCAGGCCTCTCGGCTTGCGGCCACACCGTCCTGAATGCGCCTGATCTCGTCAGATCTCGGAAGCTAAACGGGGCAGGACCTGGTCAGTACTTGGATGGGAGACCTCCTAGAAATACCAGGTGCTGCAAGCTTTTTACGTCTCCTGGGTAACTTCATCGTAGCTCTTAATACTCTCTCTCTGTCTGGAGGAGATATAATTGAAGTATTGTACACGTATCCAACTACTTTCAACACCCTTTCCTGCACTGATATTTTTCCCTCCATTTTTCTATTTTTTTTTTTTTTTTTTTTGCTGGAAATTCCGTCAATACCCGCCAGCCTTTAAGAGACATCATGCAGCCATGCATCTCGGCTTGCGGCCACACAATCCTGAACGCGCCCGATCTCGTCAGATCTCGGAAGCTAAACGGGGCAGGACCTGGTCAGTACATGAATGTGAGACCTCCTGGAAATACCTGGTGCTGCAAGCTTTTACGTCTTCTGGGTAACTTTATCGTAGCTCTTATTACTCTCTATCTGTCTGGAGGAGATATAATTGAAGTATTGTACACGTACCCAGCTACTGTCAACACCCTTTGCTGCACTGATATTTTTCCATCCATTTTTCTTTTTTTTTTTTTTTTTTGCTGGAAGTTCCGTCAATACCCGCCAACCTTTAAGAGACATCATGCAGCCAGGCCTCTTGGCTTGCGGCCACACCGTCCTGAATGCGCCCGATCTCGTCAGATCTCGGAAGCTAAACGGGGCAGGACCTGGTCAGTACTTGGATGGGAGACCTCCTAGAAATACCAGGTGCTGCAAGCTTTTTACGTCTCCTGGGTAACTTCATCGTAGCTCTTAATACTCTCTCTCTGTCTGGAGGAGATATAATTGAAGTATTGTACACGTATCCAGCTACTGTCAACACCCTTTGCTGCACTGATATTTTTCCATCCATTTTTCTTTTTTCTTTTTTTCTTTTTTTTTTTTGCTGGAAGTTCCGTCAATACCCGCCAACCTTTAAGAGACATCATGCAGCCAGGCCTTTCGGCTTGTGGCCACACCGTCCTGAATGCGCCCGATCTCGTCAGATCTCGGAAGCTTAACGGGGCAGGGCCTGGTCAGTACTTGGATGGGAGACCTCCTAGAAATACCAGGTGCTGCAAGCTTTTTACGTCTCCTGGGTAACTTCATCGTAGCTCTTAATACTCTCTCTCTGTCTGGAGGAGATATAATTGAAGTATTGTACACGTATCCAGCTACTTTCAACACCCTTTCCTGCACTGATATTTTTCCCTCCATTTTTCTATTTTTTTTTTTTTTTTTTTTGCTGGAAATTCCGTCAATACCCGCCAGCCTTTAAGAGACATCATGCAGCCATGCATCTCGGCTTGCGGCCACACCATCCTGAACGCGCCCGATCTCGTCAGATCTCGGAAGCTAAACGGGGCAGGACCTGGTCAGTACATGAATGTGAGACCTCCTGGAAATACCTGGTGCTGCAAGCTTTTACGTCTTCTGGGTAACTTTATCGTAGCTCTTAATACTCTCTATCTGTCTGGAGGAGATATAATTGAAGTATTGTACACGTACCCAGCTACTGTCAACACCCTTTGCTGCACTGATATTTTTCCATCCATTTTTCTTTTTTTTTTTTTTTTTTGCTGGAAGTTCCGTCAATACCCGCCAACCTTTAAGAGACATCATGCAGCCAGGCCTCTCGGCTTGCGGCCACACCGTCCTGAATGCGCCCGATCTCGTCAGATCTCGGAAGCTAAACGGGGCAGGACCTGGTCAGTACTTGGATGGGAGACCTCCTAGAAATACCAGGTGCTGCAAGCTTTTTACGTCTCCTGGGTAACTTCATCGTAGCTCTTAATACTCTCTCTCTGTCTGGAGGAGATATAATTGAAGTATTGTACACGTATCCAGCTACTGTCAACACCCTTTGCTGCACTGATATTTTTCCATCCATTTTTCTTTTTTCTTTTTTTCTTTTTTTTTTTTGCTGGAAGTTCCGTCAATACCCGCCAACCTTTAAGAGACATCATGCAGCCAGGCCTTTCGGCTTGTGGCCACACCGTCCTGAATGCGCCCGATCTCGTCAGATCTCGGAAGCTTAACGGGGCAGGGCCTGGTCAGTACTTGGATGGGAGACCTCCTAGAAATACCAGGTGCTGCAAGCTTTTTACGTCTCCTGGGTAACTTCATCGTAGCTCTTAATACTCTCTTTCTGTCTCCAGGAGATATAATTGAAGAATTGTACACGTACCCGGCTACTTTCAACACCCTTTGCTGCACTGATATTTTTCCATCCATTTTTCTTTTTTTTTTTTTTTTTTGCTGGCAGTTCCGTCAATACCCGCCAACCTTTAAGAGACATCATGCAGCCAGGCCTCTTGGCTTGCGGCCACACCGTCCTGAATGCGCCCGATCTCGTCAGATCTCGGAAGCTAAACGGGGCAGGACCTGGTCAGTACTTGGATGGGAGACCTCCTAGAAATACCAGGTGCTGCAAGCTTTTTACGTCTCCTGGGTAACTTCATCGTAGCTCTTAATACTCTCTCTCTGTCTGGAGGAGATATAATTGAAGTATTGTACACGTATCCAGCTACTGTCAACACCCTTTGCTGCACTGATATTTTTCCATCCATTTTTCTTTTTTCTTTTTTTCTTTTTTTTTTTTGCTGGAAGTTCCGTCAATACCCGCCAACCTTTAAGAGACATCATGCAGCCAGGCCTTTCGGCTTGTGGCCACACCGTCCTGAATGCGCCCGATCTCGTCAGATCTCGGAAGCTAAACGGGCCAGGGCCTGGTCAGTACTTGGATGGGAGACCTCCTAGAAATACCAGGTGCTGCAAGCTTTTTACGTCTCCTGGGTAACTTCATCGTAGCTCTTAATACTCTCTTTCTGTCTCCAGGAGATATAATTGAAGAATTGTACACGTACCCGGCTACTTTCAACACCCTTTACTGCACAGATATTTTTCCCTCCATTTTTCTTTTTTCTTTTTTTTTTTTGCTGGAAGTTCCGTCAATACCCTCCAGCCTTTAAGAGACATCATGCAGCCAGGCTGCTTGGCTTGCGGCCACACCGTCCTGAACGCGGTCGATCTCATCAGATCTCGGAAGCTAAACGGTGCAGGGCCTCGTCAGTACTTGGATGGGTGACCTCCTGGAAATACCAGGTGCTGCAAGCTTTTTCGTCTCCTGGGTAACTTCATCGTAGCTCTTAATACTCTATTTCTGTCTGGAGGAGATATAATTGAAGAATTGTACACGTACCCGGCTACTTTCAACACCCTTTGCTGCACTGATATTTTTCCCGCCATTTTTATTTTTATTTTTTATTTTTTCTGGAAGTTCCATCAATATCCGCCAGCCTTTAAGAGACATCATGCAACCAGGCATCTCGGCTTGCGGACACACAGACCTGAACGCGCCCGATCTCGTCAGATCTCGGAAACGAAACGGGGCAGGACCTGGTCAGTACTTGGATGGGAGATCTCCTGGAAATACCAGGTGCTGCCAGCTTTTTACGTCTGCTGGGTAACTTTATCGTAGCTCTTGATACTCTCTTTCAGTCTGGAGGAGATATAATTGAAGTGTTGTACACGTACCTGGTTACTTTCAACACCCTTTGCTGCACTGATATTTTTCCCTCCATTTTTCTTTTTTCTTCATTATTTTGCTGGAAGTTCCGTCAATATCCTCCAGCCTTTAAGAGACATCATGCAGCCAGGCCTCTTGGCATGCGGACACATTGTCCTGAATGCGCCCGATCTCATCAGATCTCGGAAGCTAAACGGGGCAGGGCCTGGTCAGTACTTGAATGTGAGAACTCGTGGAAATACCAGGTGCTGCAAGATTTTTACGTCTCCTGGGTAACTTTATCATAGCTCTTCATTCTCTTTTTCTGTCTGGAGGAGATATAATTGAAGAATTGTACACGTACCCGGCTACTTTCAACACCCTTTGCTGCAGTGGTATTTTTCCCTCCATTTTTCTTTTTTCTTTTTTATTTTGCTGGAAATTCTGTCAATACCCTCCAGCCTTTAAGAGACATCATGCAGCCAGGCCTCTTGGCATGCGGACACATTGTCCTGAACGCGCCCGAACTCATCAGATCTCGGAAGCTAAACGGGGCAGGACCTGGTCAGTACTTGAATGTGAGACCTCCTAGAAAAACCTGGTGCTGCAAGCTTTTACGTCTCCTGGGTAACTTCATCGTAGCTCTTTATACTCTCTTTCTGTCTGGAGGAGATATAATTGAAGTATTGTACACGTACCCGGCTACTTTTAACACCCTTTGCTGCACTGATATTTTTCCCTCCATTTTTCTTTTTTCATTTTTTTTTGCTGGAAGTTCTGTCAATACCCTCCAGCCATTTAGAGACATCATGCAGCCAGGCCTCTTGGCTTGCGGCCACACCGTCCTGAACGCGCCCGAACTCGTCAGACCTTGGAAACTAAACGGGCCAGGGCCTGGTTAGTACTTGGATGGGTGACCTCCTGGAAATACCAGGTGATGCAAGCTTTTTACGTATCCTGTGTAACTTCATCGTAGCTCTTAATACTCTCTTTCTGTCTGGAGGAGATATAATTGAAGAATTGTACACGTACCGGGCTACTTTCAACACCCTTTGCTGCACTGATATTTTTCCCTCCGTTTTTCTTTTTTTTTTTTTTTTGCTGGAAGTTCCATCAATACCCTCCAGCCTTTAAGAGACATCATACAGCCAGGCCTCTTGGCTTGCAACCACACCGTCCTGAACGCGCCCCATCTCGTCAGATCTCGGAAGCTAAACGGGGCAGGGCCTGGTCATTACTTGAATGTGGGACCTCCTGGAAATACCTGGTTCTGCAAGCTTTTTACGTCTCCTGGGTAACTTTATCGTAGCTCTTAATACTCTCTTTCTGTCTGGAGGAGATATAATTGAAGTATTGTACACTTTGTCTTAGGGACAGTCTGGCTAGCAGTGACTGAGTGGTTGACAGACGACAAGCAACGGAATGTACGTGCTCTGTGATGTCATAGCAGTCAGCTGAGAGAGGCTCGTGATGTCATCGCTGAGCTGTCTGTCTGTCTGTCTGTCTCTCTCTCTCTCTTTCTCTCTCTCTCTCTCTCTCTCTCTTCCTCTCAATTCAATTCATTTGTATTGTCAAAGCAATTGGACATACATACATACATATATATATATATATATATATATATATATACATACATACATACATCCATACATGCTAGAAAGTCATTATAATGTTATCTTAAAGGCTAACTAAGCAGAACATATATCATTATAGAACAGAGTTCATAGGTCAACACATGGTTTTAGGGAACAGGCACGTAGGTCATACCGTTTGACAATGTCTCCAAGGTTCTCATCGTAAATAACAAACAGAAATCCAACTATCTTCTGGGCTGACCTTCTAGCTTGACCGTATCTTTCTTAAGTATACAAGAGAGAAAAACAGGTGTAAGAAAATAATTTCTAATTTTCCTTCTACACATATATACATACATACATACATATGTAGCGTTATGTTGGGTGTATTTGGATAAGAGCATTTGGGCTCTGAGCTGAAGCACTGATCTAAAGAAGACCTCTCCCCCCCCAAAGTTATCAGATTTCCTTAGCTCATCAGCTTGGAACTGGTTTGCATCAAAGTGACAGTTTTGGGGAGGATGGCACCGAGAAGAGGCCAAATAGTTTGGAATTCTGCTATGAGATGTCTGGAGAAAGGGGCCTGTAGGTGATAAAAACTCTTTGAAGTGGATGAGAGCCGAAATCCCGACATAGAGCTACGAACCCAGGCCAACCGGCATTTCCAAAAGATGGCATGGATTGACATCAGTCATAAATAAAGCCTCCCTCCAATAGGACACTAGGGGCTGAAACCGAAATCCAATCTCAAGAACTCAGGGACCAATCACCTACTGATCTGACAGACTATAAGGAACAGCGGACAGTCTTTCTCTCTCTCTCTCTCTCACCTGAACCAGAAACTCGCTGCCACAGCTCAACCTGTAGCTCTGTTGCCAGAACCGGAATCAGAAACCAACCAAGTCTTTGCCGGCAACAGAAGAGTTAAACTGGGAGAAGGAGATTGAGCGAAGAATTATTTTAAAGGACTTTATTAAATAAATAACTTCACAGACCCACCTGATCAGTGGAGTTTTACAGCTGGACAATTGACTAAGTCGACTGAATACGAAAGTGTCAGTCACTTAAATAGCTATTTGAGTCTTAAGAAACTTGACCCTTGGAACAAACAGGGCCCTGCTTTCCTCAAAGACTTCGTCTTCAAGTAACTACGGTGGAACCATGCTTACAAAGAAGATTTTGTGCACAACCTTGGAGCCTTCAAACCAATGGAAAATCTGTTTGGAAAAGACTCTACATTCGCGAAACCCCAACTTCCAGGTGCATCGACTGAGTGGAAGTTCTTGGACAAAGCCGAACCGGACTGCCTTTGTTCCAAACCACACGGACCTCGTGCCGTGTGCTGTTATCTGAGCCCGAAGCCAGAGAGGCCTCTCTGCGACGAAGTTCACATAAGTTTAACAGTTTGGAGTTTGTGATTCATGACATTTGAGAAATCAATTAGAAATGTTAATCTGTGATTCATAACTCTAGAATGTGTAATATCATTTAGTTTTCTTAAATATAAATGTGAGTTGCATTAAACTGTTTTGTTGATAATTTTAGAAATAAAATCTGTCAACGCCGAGAAATATCTTCTCATTCCTGTTTAACTGTTTAGTCTGAAATTGACACAAGTTAATAGACATTAGATTATTGGTGGCCCTGCCTATCCTTAATCATTGAATAATAATCAGTTAAGGGAAATTGTGGTAACAAATAGGATCTTTCTCGGCACCTAAACGTAAATGAGACTGATATATATATAACGAGAAGTTACCTGACATAAATACTAACCTGCGTAGTTATTTAATGTCTGACTAATAATACTAACGAGAGACTCACCTTCGTCTTACTAACCGGTATTGTAGTCAATGTGTTTATAACCTTTTTTGTTTAACGATTTGTTAAACGGAATGTACGTGCTCTGTGATGTCATAGCAGTAAGCTGAGAGAGGCTCGTCATGTCATCGCTGAGCTGGCTGGCTGGCTCTCTGTGTGTGTGTGTGTGTGTGTGTGTGTGTGTGTGTCTCTCTGTCTGTCTGTCTGTCTGTCTGTCTCTCTCTCTCTTACTCTCTCTCTCTCCCTCTCAATTCAATTCATTTGTATTGTCAAAGCAATTGGACATGCATACATACATACATACATATATATGGAAAATAAACAATATGTGTACATCTCTTTCTGCATTAGTGGTGCCCTCACAGATGTGCAAGTTACATGACAGACAGACAGACAGACACACACACACTTTCACACACAGACAGACAGACACAGACACACACAGACACACACACACATACTTTGACAGACAGACAGACAGACACACGCATATTATGGGTCTTTGTTGGGTAGTGAAATGGGTAGCATCAGTCGCAGTGTGGGTAATGTCAGGGAGCCAATCATAGTCCCCGTTATTTGCATATCGTGGCGCAAAGCATTCTGGGAAAAGCAACTAAACACGTTTAGTCATGTATTTGTCCATAGTTTACACATGAGATGAAAGAGACAGTATGACGTATTGAGCACCTGGGATTCCTCATGTGTATGTGAGGGGCAGAGGAACCGGATCCCAAGTGTGCGTCCCAGGTGCTATAGGTTTCAAAGCATGCAGGGGAATAGGCACCCCACCCTGACCCTAAGAAGACTGGATAGGGAGATATAAATAGCAATGGGGAGACTCTTGTACTTGGTGTGGCTCTATCCATATAGTGGGGCCAGCAGGTGCAGCAATAGAAGCTCAGCCTGGGGAGACTGGATTTAGCATTTCCTCTCCATTTTGATAACTATCCATAATCATTTCTGCAAAATACTTCTATGATACCTATGTATGTTTTTTACTTGTACTATATTATACTATCAAGTATCAGTGTACACATACAATGTGACCTGTTACATTAATACAGAGGCCACGGAAGGCCAGATCACTAATATCCACTGTCCCCTGATATTACACTTTTTTACAATCACTTTGGCACTCATTTCAGAACCTTGATGTCATTTTTCAAAACTCTAGACACTAAACTCACACCCGATGATCAAAATGCACATTTTCAAAACTCTAACACTTTTTTACAATTGCTTGGATACAATACACATCAACCTCAGATCATTTGTTCATTGAACTAAAATGACACAACTTAACATCAAAGTATTACCATTTCAAAATGCAATT
Organism: Amia ocellicauda; assembly: GCF_036373705.1. NCBI lineage: Eukaryota > Metazoa > Chordata > Actinopteri > Amiiformes > Amiidae > Amia > Amia ocellicauda. The sequence continues at coordinate 88,958 of NW_027102668.1, forward strand.
CACACATTACATCTGAGATCACTGTCTATTCATTTCATTACAAAGATCTAACTATCAATTGATACAGCTGCTCAAAATGATAAGTGACTGTTGCATTACTCTTAATGCATAATTTTATGGAAACTGACAAACAATATTCCATGTTTCGATCATGAAAGTTTCAGGATAATGAGATCCATTGACATCAATAAACGAGGAGCATGAACCAGTTGGACTACATTATCTATGGATGTAATATTTCATCATCATTCATCATCATGTAGCACTTTTCCACACCATGTTTGCAGTGTGGAAGGAAAGTTAGAAAATTTTTCTCTAATACCTGTTTTTCTCTCTTGTATACTTAAGAAAGATAAGGTCAAGCTAGAAGGTCAGGCCAGAAGGTAGTTTGATTTCTGTTTGTTATTTACGATGAGAATCTTGGAGACAATGTCAAACAGTATGATTGAAGTGCCTGCTCCCTAATCCATGTGTTGATCTATGAACTCTGTCCTATAATGATATAAATTCTGCTTAGCTAACTTTTAAGATAACATAGTAATGACTTTCTGATTATAACCAGCTCTTTGATTTTTGTGTATAAAAGCTCTGACTGTTAAAATGAAGGCAGAGCGACTTTGGGATCTACTTGAGTCACTGTTCCTCTCCACGCTGCGTGTATTAAAGGCATTGCAACTAACGCTCCAACCTGGTTGAAGATGATTGTTCTTCCACATCAGATTTGACATTACTGTATGTATGCAGGCCCTTGTAATTGCTTTTCCAATACTGCCAACTGGTTATTGATGATTGATTTCACATTGTGGTACGAGTATCGAGTGAAATGAGTGCTATCCACCCCAGCAACACAGTGATAACATGGAGCCGGCAAGTCATCCAGGTCACAATAGAGGTCAAGCAGTGGGAGGAGGAAGACGTGGTGGTCAAAGGAATGGAAGGGGACATGCACCCCTTCTGAGAGGTGGTCGTGGGCCTCGTCATAGAGGAGGGCTTAGGCCTCACCAGAGAGGCAGCCATGGGCCTCATTTGAGAGGTGTTGGGGGAACGTGGTAGAGGACAAGGCCACGGACCAGACAGCGGCAGCAACAGCAAATAGTGTCCAGTGAAATCCGAGAAATAGTTGTAGAGCATGTTGTAAATCATGGCATGACCATGACTGAGGCAGCTACAATGATTCAATCAAACCTCAGAATCAACTCAGGATCAACTGTGGCCTCAATCATCAGAAATTTCCGTACTGAGAAGCGGCAAGTCTTCAGCATGCACTAAACATTAGGCTACTCTCAATTGTCAAATGACTGTATACTGCATACCAATGTGTAGCACAGAGTATAGTGTGCCTTTTGAAAGAAATGCAGACAGAGTGAAGCAGCTGATGACTGAGTATGTTCAGGTATGTTCAGTTTCAAGATGCCTCTTGTGAAAAATGGTTGTGAGAACCTGAACCTGAACACAGGGCTGATGGAAATTCAGAAGTACAGTAATCAATCCTTTGTTTTACACTAAGCCAGGTGAGGAACACTGCAGTTGACATTTTACTGTAGTTTTGTTCTTTTTTGTAGCTAATTATTGTTGCATGGATTCAAAGAAACCTATGGTGTGATTTGATTGTATTGCATCAATACATTTCAGATTTTGTTCAATGATTCCACTGTGTCTGTAGTATTCTCTCTACTAGTCCTTTTACAGTGATGTATTTATGTGTAGTACCATAATGAAACATGTATCACATATTTTGTACTACAATATTTAATGATTGTACGAACAACTACACAGTGAAACTATCGGTATCTTCTGTGTGGGTGATCTAAATAAATGTTACTATGGTATTTCATGATAAATGAATTATTTGAACCAACAAGTCTGCAAGTGCAAGGTTTCTTTAAAGATATGAATGCACAATGCAATGTTTTGAACATTGGACAGCCTGTGTTACAAGTGATGACCGTTTTGAGTTTTGTGTCTAGAGTTTTGAAAAATGACATCAAGGTTCTGAAATTAGTGACAAAGTGATTGTAAAAAACTGTATATTCATCCTATTTAATGTGCTCTTTTAAAATGTACTTTTCTTTTTTATGTTGCCATTTCTGTTCTACCAATGTTTCAGTTGTTAGCCAAAGATTGACAGAGTACATCTCATACACACAGGCCAGACAGCAAGGATTTCTTTTTGAAATTCAATTACAAATGCTGCATGAACTCATCAATACGATTAGAGCTCCTGAAAGCAATATAACTAACTCACTCTACAGCATCTCATTAGCAGTGAAAAGAAACCAAGAAAGTTGGGACAGTCGACTGTTTACCACTATGTAACATCACCTTTTCTTTTAATAACACTTATTAAGCACTTGGGCACTGAAGACACCACTTGGTTAAGTTTAGCAAGTGGGATTTCCCCCCATTCATCCATTATGCATTTCCTCAGCTGCGCAACTGCACAGGGCCTTCGTTGTCTTAATTTGCACTTCATAGTGCGCCACACATTCTCAATTCGGAGACAGGTCAGGACTGCAGGCAGGCCATGCTAGCACCCGCACTCTCTGCCTATGCAACCATGCGCTTGAAATCTGGGCAGAATGTGGTTTGGCGTTATCCTGCTGAAAAATGCAGGGACGTCCCTGGAAAAGACGATGTCTGGATGGCAGCATATGTTGCTCCAAAATGTGTACATCTCTTTCTGCAAAAATGGTGCCCTCACAGATGTGCGAGTTACATGACAGACAGACACTCATACACACTGTCACACCCACACACACGCACACACACTCACTTTCACACAGAGACAGACACACAAACACAGAGACAGACACACACACACTCACTTTCACACAGAGACACACAAACACATACACTTTCACACAGACACACACACACATACATACATACATACATACATATATAAGGAAAAGAAACAATACATTTAAAAATCACAAAAAGATGTAATAAAGTACAGAAAATCTAAATGTAATAAAATGTGATCTTTAATACACACAAATATGTATGGCTGGTCGGATGCGTCTTGGACTCGGGTTCCTCTTCATTACGTATAATGCTTTTGCCTTTTGCTATAGCTTTCCGTGGAGGGGATCGTGGGTGAGTTTGTACCATTCTTGGGAGGCTCTGCCTTGTTGGGGCGGAGCTGTGATCCAGGTGAACAGCAGATCGGACATAGGTGGGCATGTGGGCGGAGGAGGAAGGCCGGTCAAGCAAATAAGCTTGCTAAGGTACGCAGCAGCAGCAAGCAGCCCCACCATCCAGTCAGCCAGCCAGTCTGGCTGGCAGTGACTGAGTGGTTGACAGACGGCAAGCAACGGAATGTACGTGCTCTGTGATGTCATAGGAGTCACCTGAGAGAGATGTTTGTGATGTCATCGCTGAGCTGGCTGGCTCTGTGTGTCTTGCTGGCTGTGTGTGTGTGTGTGAGAGAGAGAGAGACTTTTTGACTTTTATCAGACTTCATTGCCTGTTTGCAACACGCAATAATTCATACAAAAGAAAATAAATAAATAAATAAAAAATAGTGTTCCCCTTTGTTTGTCTCCCCCCAACAAGCATTAACTCCGCCACTGATCTGTACACTTTTAAAGAAAGCAACCCAATACACACAACAAAACAACCATCAAATACTAAACCCTATAAATGAATTACATAATAAAAACCAACTCCCCGTCATACAATTCACAAAGGGCATCATTAATACACCAGACCTGTTCAAAACTCTCCAAATCATTCATCAGCCTGTAATAGTTAAACTCTAGTCTGACTCTGCACTTGACCAGCATGGCAAACACTCTCACTGCATCCTCACTGCCCTCCCCACACACTCTGTTCTTCCTAGTCTTATAGACGGCCATTTTAGCCTGGCCCAGCAAGAAGTTTACCAGCTGGTCCACATGTTTGGTCCTTCTGGTGTATCGCGCCCCTAAAATAAAAACCTTTGTGTTAAAAATCAGGTTAAGATCAGTAAAAAGACGAGTTAAAAGACTAAAAATGGGTGACAACCGAGAGCAAGTGCTGAAACAGTGAAACACGGTCTCTCTCTGAGCACAGAATGGGCAGGCGTCGGACACAGCAGGGTTAAGAACAGTAATAAAAGAATTGACAGCAATAATGGTGTGTAACACCCTCCACTGCAGATTGCCAGCTCTCTTATTGAGGGGGGCTTGTACAGGCTTCTCCAGGCGGGCGCAGTGTCTTCCCCCAGCCCCAGCCTGTAAAGTAATTTTAGGAATCACAAAGAAACAGTTGAAAGTGCTAAATAAGTATTTTGATGCACCATATTAATTTAGGAAATTTACATGTTGTTTTTCATCAGCTTCTGTATCTGATGGCTCCACATCACTGGCTGGATTGACAGCAACGACACTCTAAAAAAAGAAGTGTTAAGTTTGAGCATTCAGGACTTGTTTTGAAGATCCTGAATATCACTGGTCCACAATTTATCTGTGAAACTATGGGTTAATCTCCATATACAAAATACTTTTCACACACACTTTAAATTTACAACTAAATTTACATGTTGATGTCTTTCGTCAGCTTCTGTATTTGATGGCTCAATATAACTGGTTGCATTAACAGCAACGGCACACTACAAGAAAATAACATTATATTTAAACATTCAGGACTGGTTTAGCATCACCTCGAATATCCCTAGCCCTTGAGGTCGATTGTTATTGTGGTCTTCAAGACCAGTGCTTCTCAACCTTAGTCCTGGAGGAGGCCCACTGTCTGCTGATTTTCATTACAACAACATTGTAGGTTATATCAGTGACTGTGGTCCTAAAGTACCCCTATGCCTGCTGTTTTTTTTCCAGTTGAGCTCTTAATTACCTAATTGGCTTAACTGAAGCCATTTAACCCTTTTCCCAGGTCTTTGGTTGTTGATGAGTTACAAAGAGCTGGATTGTGGCCCGCCATGACTGGAAGTGAAGAACACTCACTCTAGGCCTTTAACTTAATGTTCATATGTAGGGGCCTATCCATCTGATTTGTTTTTGCACATTTATTAACAGAAAAATTGATGGTACGTGAAATCATCTGAGCTGAAAAATATAATGTTCCACCAATAATAAAATAAATGTATTAATTAAAATTATAGAGATAATAGAATGTTCACAGATTATTAGTTCAGAAAACAAAATATTTTTTTATATCTTAAATAGAATTAACACTCAAATCAGTTGTAGGGTAAACAAGGTCTATTTTTTGGATTGATTTTATAATTATACATGTATGGCTGCATGAAGCTTACCTGAGAATCTGATATTTTAGTAACTTTGTTGCTTCTTGTTGGGTAGTCCACGTTTGCCGCCGTTCTTTTTCTGTAAATGTAAATCAAAAGGCAATAATTACATACTGTAATTAAAATACAAAAAGTATAAACATTGTATTATTATTTTTGTATCCTGTTTCTCCATCTCGATGCTGTTCTTTTTGGAATTGCATATCTAGGTTTACTTAAATACTGTTTATAAGATTGTAAACTCATCATCCAAATTTCTTCATTTGCCAAACTTTATGTAGTGCGCTTGCAGTTTCAGAAGAAGAAAAAAAACTGTAACAGATGGGATATGTAGTACTTTATACTCGAGTGGTCTATGCGATTACACCCTGCCGGTGTTATTAAGAACGCCAAGTACCAGAATGCAGAGCGGGACTGTTTTTTGTGCCGTGACTTGTCGGGGGAAAAACGCGCAGAAAAAACGGACGAGAAGGTGAAGGTAGTATGGCGGTGATGCACGCGTTGGTGAAGTGGGAAAGCGGGGTCGACAAAGACTCTTACAGCGTGATTCCCACTGCTTGCTTTCGCAATTTTGATTTATTCAGCATTGCTGATGATGACGAAGAGACGACTCGAAACTTCAGAGCAGAGTGGAGAGACACGAACAAACCTCCAAAAGGTGGATGGCCTGTCCATGAAGCGCAGATCATTATGACTGGTAACAATGTTTATTTAAAAAAAAAAAACATTAAAGTCTTTACATGCTATTTGATATATACAATCACAGTATATTTGAAATGAATGTTTAAGTTATTAATGTGTTGTACTTCTAACATACTCTTATAACATGGTAGGTGGTGGTGAGGGCGCTAAAAACTCGTCATACTTGACTGGCATTTGTAAGAACGATTTATTGTGTGTTGTGCTTTACAATAAAATCCCCCAAATCACAAAATAAATTAAACCAGATATAATTTAACTTCAGTTTTGATTCAGTGTTGGCTGTTCATCTTAATTTGTATGGTCAAAGCACAGTATTTTTATGACAAATAAATATAATCCCCAAATATCTGTGGACATAATGCAGGGTTTTATTTATTTTATTTTTATTTTAGGAAAAGAAGGCGAACTAAGAAGAAAACTTAATGACCTAACAAAAATGCCCTGTCCTAAAATGAAGAGAGTACCTAAACCAAACAAAAAACTTCAAATTTCAGATGATAGTGACCTTGATGAACCACAGTTACCGGTGAGATAATTACTGCAAATATTAAATAAATGTATTGCAGGATTGTTTTTTTTTAATCATATTCATATATATATATATATTTTCATTTTAAACTCTTTTCCTCTCTGAATACAGCACAGAATAAGAAAGAAAACCGATGGAGCTTCAAGAATTAGATCCCGTCATATTCTACAGACATTTAAAGAGTCCAGTGAAGTTGAGCTACAGCAAAACGTTAAGCAGCTCGAAAAGGAAAACACAAGACTTAAAAATGAAAACCAATGTCTTCGAAACCGTATGGTTGATGGTAAGTTTTTTTATTTATAGCAAATAATTCCTTACCTTGATAAATGTTATTCTTCAGTAATTTAGATTCCAGAGTAATGTATTATAGTTGATCATACTGAAGTAATCTAGAACCACAATACAGACTCTTAATGTGCACTGTCTAATAGTTTAATAATACTGATTATTAAATAAAGTTTTTCAACATAACTTCATAATCCTACATTAATTACTATATGCATTACATTAGACCTGGTAATTGTTGTATTTTATCTCTTTTATTTTTTTCGTAGCTAATGTTAATGACCCACAAAAAGGTCAGTTTGCCAATAACATAGAGCAAGTCTCTCAAGTATAATTGCAGGCATTGATGGTTTTGTTTTCACTTTGTATTAAATATATTACTAGAAATGATTATCATTTAATACTAAGGTTTTTTTCTCCAGAGATTCCAGACCTTTTGGACAATCTGAAAAAAATTGTAACAAAAGCCACATTTATCAGCAATGAAGACAAAAGTGTGTCACCATCAAGTGGTTCTGACAGCCCCACAGCAAATTGTTCTGAATCTGACAAAGAATCACCAAAACAGGTATAACACTCTTGGTCTACAATATTACAAAGACAAGGTAAAAATATATATATTGAAAACAAATATTGGTTGTAAACAATCTAATGATGCTACATTATCAGTTATATTCATAGTTAAAGTTAATAATAAGAATGTAATTGAATTATGGGTGTCACAGATTCACTGACTTTATTATGTCTGTAAATTAATAAACTTAGAATTTAGACATACTGTGGTCTTTAATAACACATTTCTGTAACAAAATCACAGCCTTACTGATAATGTATTCCACTTAACATAATATAAGAATAGTTTGGGGATAAACTTGTTTTTTATTTACCATTGTCTTTTAGGTGGAAAAGTTCCCAGGCACTGGAGTTTACATTGACAAACTGTCCTGGATCCTTGCAGAGAGGTGCAGCACGAATACGTCATATGCAAGAACCCTGACGGTTGCTGTCTTTGACTTTCCAACATTACTAAAGAGCAATCTTCGTGGTGGTGGCAGCAAGAGAGATCCAACTTCGGAGACATTAAGATCCTCATTGATGTTATTGAGGATCATATACAGCTGCCTTCGGAAGGACACGACGTGTTTCAGTTGCGGGGCTTTGCAGCCCAGCGGGACCCTCTTAATGCCGGACATCAGCTGCCCGAGCCGGTGCGGATGAACGGAGGGACGTTAGACAGCGTTACCTTCCGGGCAGGAGCAGCGAGCGGCAACACCGGGGTGAAAGTGTCGTCTAACACTGTGCCATTAGCCACTAGCTGATTGAGCAGATCAGTGGTTTTTAAGAAGATAACAATGGCAGCAGACTTGATATTTTCACACCCTGCTACCTCCCCAACCGCTAACACACACTGCTCTAGGGGGCAGAACTGCACCGGAGCGATCTTGACTCCATGGCGTCGGGTCAGTTTTTCAAAAGACGCATTCAGGGGGTCCGACCCCCCGACCCGGGAAGAACTACCGGTACTCCCCCCTCCCCTCCCCTGTTCCCCCACAATAAGAAAAGCACTGAAAACAGAAGACAAAATAAACAAACTGAAAAAAGTAAAGCAACAAAAAAACGCAGCCAAAGGACAGAGCTCTCAGCAGCACTCCCGCTCACTGCAGACCCCTCCCACACACTCCCAGCTGAGAGAGAGAGAGAGAGAGAGAGAGAGAGAGAGAGAGTGTTAGTGTCTGTCTGTCTCTCTCTCTCTGTAGATGCATCATAGGGAACATATGTAACAATCTCTCTTTTTGTTTACCAAAAATGAGAATGAACGTATTTCAAGTGGGTGTTGCCTTGGTTGGAAACGTTTTAAGATTATTTATGAAGTGTAAAGTGGATTTGTCTCAGTTCTCCGTAGTTTTCAATGTATGTGCCATTCAGTAGCGTTCATGTTACAGATGTGCCCTATGCAGTGGTAGGGTCAATAAAATGTCAGTAAAACTTTATTTTAGCAATTATGGAGGGGAAGAACTGCAAATAGAGGGTCCCCACTAATTATCTAACTTACCAACAACGTTTCAAATTAGGTCTTGCGAAGCTGCCAAATAATGCTGTATAATCGTATGTGTCTTCATACACCGGCTGCTATAGTCTGATAGCTTTGATTATATATATATATTTTGTCTCGTGAACCACAAATGCTATTTGCTTGATTTTTACAGAGTATGTTATAAATACCATTGTTATGAAGCCTGACAAATTGTATGCTGTAATTATGAATATTTTCAAATCATTTGTTTGTTTTTCCTAACATGTTACAAATGTTCCCTATGTGAAAGATGCATTATATCTTAATAACGTCTAAACAATTAAAGATATACAGATTATTATTTTCGGTAAAGTTATAACACATTGCTATTAACTATGTGTGTCAGTAAAAGTTTAAAAAATCCTAATAATTTTTTATTGATCCTGCAAAATAGGTGTTTAGGGAACATTTGTAACATTAGGGTTACGATTTGCCATAGACGCGGAATGAGTTTGATTGTGATGTTAAATGGGGTTTAAAGACGCAGTCGCCTCGGTGCTGATTACTATTGCTGTGTTTCTCCACTTCTACTCCATGCTTGGGAACGCCCACATCCAGTGACGTCAAAACCGGTGGAAAAGCGGGCCGGTTCAAAAAAGATCAGCTGGATCCCAGGCCGAGCAGCAGCTCCGGCTCCATGTCGCTGGAAAAGCGCTAAGTGAGCTCACAGTGAGCTCAGTGTAATGTCTGCTCTGGTGAGCTCACAGTGTGACCTAGTCGTGAGTTCACGTCTTCACTGGGTAGTCCATGACAACTTAATTGACTCAATTCTTGGGCTTAATTGGTCAAAATGACCATTGGTTGAAGGTACTCAGGGACTGATGTGTAGAGAGACTTATTAAACCTGCAGGATTGTGGTTTTCCCAGAACAGAATTAACCAGTGTAGCGTTATGTTGGGTGTATTCTGATAAGAGCATTTTAGCTCTGAGCTGAAGCACTGATCTAAAGAAGACCTCTCCCCCCCAAATTTATCAGATTTCCTTAACTCATCAGCATGTGAACTGGTTTACATCAAAGTGACAGTCTTGGGAAGATGGCACCAAGAATGGGCCAAATAGCTTGGAATCCCTGCTGTGAGATGTCTGGGGAAGGGGGCCTGTAGGAAATAAAAACTCTTTGAAGTGGATGAGAGCCGAAATCCCGACATAGAGCTACGAACCCGGGCCAACCGGCATTTCCAAAAGATGGCATGGATTGACATCAGTCATAAATCAAGCCCCCCTCCAATAGGACACTGGGGGCTGAAACCGAAATCCAATCTCAAGAACTCAGGAACCAATCACCTATTGATCTGATAGACTATAAAGGACAAACACGGCCTTTCTTTCTCTCTCTCTCTCACCTGAACCAGTAACTCGCTGCCACAGCTCAACCTGTAGCTCTGTTGCCCGAACCGGAACCAGAAACCAACCAAGTCTTTGCCGGCAACAGAAGAGTTAAACTGGGAGAAGGAGATTGAGCCGTACAAAGAATTCTTTTAAAGGACTTTATTAAATAAAGAACTTTACAGACTGCGCTGCCCACCTGTGCCCACCTGATCAGTGGAGTTTTACAGCTGGACAAATGACTAAGTCGACTGAATACGAAAGTGTCAGTCATTTAAATAGCTATTTGAGTTTTAAGAAACTTGACCCTTGGAACAAACAGGGCCCTGCTTTCCTCAAAGACTTTGTCTTCAAGTAACTACGGTGGAAACCTGCTTACAAAGAAGATTTTGTGCACAACCTTGGAGCCTTCAAACCAGTGGAAAATCTGTTTGGAAACGACTCTACTTTCGCGAAACCCCAACTTCCAGGTGCATCGACTGAGTGGAAGTTCTTGGACAAAGCCGAACCGGACTGCCTTTGTTCCAAACCACACGGACCTCGTGCCGTGTGCTGTTATCTGAGCCCGAAGGCAGAGAGGCCTCTCTGCGACGAAGTTCAGATAAGTTTAACAGTTTGGAGTTCATGATTCATGACATTTGAGAAATCAATTAGAAATGTTAATCTGTGATTCATAACTCTAGAATGTGTAATATCATTTAGTTTTCTTAAATATAAATGTGTGTTGCATTAAACTGTTTTGTTGATAATTTTAGAAATAAAATCTGTCAACGCCGAGAAATATCTTCTCATTCCTGTTTAACTGTTTAGTCTGAAATTGACACAAGTTAATAGACACCAGATTATAGGTGGCCCTGCCTATCCTTAATCATTGAATAATAA